>NW_028261392.1:10765342-10792842 GCF_051295495.1 Thamnophis sirtalis
GATAGATAGATAGATAGATAGATAGATGATAGACAGACAGACAGACAGACATGGATGGATGGATGGATGGATGGATGGATGGATGGATGGATGGATGGATAGATAGATAGATAGATAGATAGATAGATAGATAGATAGATAGATAGATAGATAGATAGATTTAAGAGCTATTTCCTCCACATTCTTTTAAGAAATCAGGCTAAAAGACATGGACAAGATGCCCATACCTCTCATTGGGTTTTGTGGTAAGTTACAAGTTGTGAAGATTTATCAGTCAAACACAGCACACCACCAGTATATATTAGAGTTTACAAGGTGTGTGACAACTCCCTTGTTAAACAGTCTCAGGCACTCAGCCAAGGAAAGATGATCATTGATTTTGGAACAAAACATGACAGAACATATATATCACTGTCGGTTGTGGACTTTTCTTCCTATATGGACTGACTTCAGGGAGGTTATCATGAGGTCCCTGAAGAAGAGCTGAATCAACTTGAAAAAGGAACTCGAATTGCAAGCACCTTCTGTCTCCAGAAGGAATCATCTGCCATTAGCTTGAACCTGCTGTTATTGCTAAACACGTTGCTGATTCCCTTAGACAGGATGCGAAAGCCAAGTGCCTTAGTCACCACGGCAAGATAGCCATGCTCAGACAGACACAAGGTGTTTGCAAATCAATGCAATACAACCGGTAATTGGGATTTCACCTCTCAGAAGGAAAGGAAAGAAGCTACTAGTTACCAGATTCCTGTTTTCTACCTGCCCAGCATCCTTTGCTGTCTTGCCTTTTCTTCCTGTCTGATTTGCATCTCTCCCCAGGTGATGGAACGTTTATGGTAATTGGAATTTCAAAGTCAAACTTGACTGCAGCTAAAATGAACTCTGGCAGGTGGCATGCATTTTCATGGGCAAATCCTTGACTCCAATTAAGCCAGAAGGATATGTTTTTTTTAATATAATATCCTTCAAAAGATGCCATGGCATCAGGCCCAGGTTACATTTGGTTGTTCTTTATCCCACACAGAAATTGGAGGGCTGTTGTTTATCTTCGATTCTTATCCACAATAAATGAACAAATAATAGTATATCAACATTCCAGTCTTCAGAATATAGAATTCTACATATACTCTGGGTGCCAAATCTTGTCTGGAAAAAAAAAAAGTTTAATGAATACTTTGGTCTTTTTTTAAAAAAGACATTTATTCCCTGGGAAAAAAACTCTTAAAATCACTGAGGAACAAAAACTTCACTTTCTATTTTATGTAACTTTATTGCAGCCAAGAAATTAAAAGGGGGAGGAAAGCTATGGCAAATCTAGATAGCATACCAGAGGTGGGTTCCTACCAGTTCGCACCTATTCGGTAGAACCGGTTCGTCAAATCTACCAAACCGGTTAGAAGAGGTTCCAAAATTTTTTTAAACCCACCACTGCCACACACAGAGAGAGAGAGAAACAGAGAGACAGACAGACTGACATAGAGAGAGAGAGAGAGAGAGAAAAGGAAGAAAGAAAGAAAGAAAGAAAAAAGAAAGAAAAAGAGTGAGAGAGAGATGAAAGAAAAAAAAAGAAAAAAGGGACAGAAAGACAAAAGGAAGGAGAGAGAGAGAGAGAGAGAGAGAGAGAGAGAGAGAGAGAGAGAACAAATGGCCGACAAGCCACTCCCACCAGGTCATATGGCAGGCAAGCCACTCCCACAAAGGAGGCCATGCCCACAGAGTAGTTTCCAAAAAAATTTGAAACCCACCACTGCAGCATACTCAAAAGCAGACATCACCCTGCCAACAAAAGGGCGTATAATCAAGGTGATGGTTGCAATGTATGGCTGTGAAAGTTGGACCATAAGAAAGGCTGAGAGTCAAAGAATTGAGGCCTTTGAACTCTGGTGCTGGAGAAGACTCCTGCGAGCCCCTTGGACTGCAAGGCAATCAAACTGGTCAGTCCTAAAGGAGATCAACTCTGACTGCTCTTTAGAAGGCCAGATCCTGAAGATGAAACTCAATAATTTGGCCATCTAATGAGAAGGAAGGATTCACTGGAGAAGAGCCTAATGCTGGGAACGATTGAGGGCAAAAGAAGGAGGAGACAACAGAGAATGAGGTAGCTGGATGGAGTCACTGAAGCAGTCGGCATGAGCTTAAATGGTTAGAGGACAGGAAGGCCTGGAGGAACTTTGTCCATGTGGTCGCAATGGGTTGGTTACGACTTTTACGAATTTTATTTTGGCAAAAGCAATAATATTTCCAGAACAACTGTCTGATTTTAACATATCTATAGTCCATTTCAATGTATGTGATTAATTCTGAGTATATTATATAAGCACAAAGGAGACATTAAAAACACATCTTCACAGCCCTTAAATGTTTTAGTTTAACTAATTTAGAAGTCTAATAAACTAGTGTCCCAAAAGTAATTAAATTCCATATTTTCCTGTGCATAACTATAAAATGAGTGTAAAAATGCATCTTCCCTATGTGGACAATTTTACTCACTCGGATATTAACTACGTATGAATAACTGCATATGAATAACAATATATGTCAGTTGAACATTGTTTTCCAAGTTGTTTTGAAACAAAATGTAAAGTTCATTATTTTTTAACAATTAATTGAACACTTTTTACCAAGGACTGAAGCCTTCAGGATATCAAGAATGTATGAGAGTCATTAATGTGGCTGAGACTCACACAATAATCCAGAGAAGGAATAATGGATGGAAACTGATCAAGAAGAGATTCAACCTGGGAATAAGGAGGAATTTCCTGACATTGAGAACAATCAACCAATGGAATAGCTTCTGTTCGGAAGTTTGTGGGAGCTTCATCACTTGAGATGTTCAAGAAGAGACTGGACTGCCATTGGTCAGAAATTGTATAGGCTCTCCTGCTTGAGTGGAAGGTTGGACTAGATGACCTATAAGGTCCCTTCCAACTCTGTTAACCTGTAAAAGAAATTTCCATTGCCACAAAATTTTGTCAAGAAAAGGGTGGTGAAGGAGAAGATGTGATTTTTCCTTTCTCACCCCCCACCCCCTAAAAAATCAATCACAGGATACTTAACACAGTTAACTACACCTGGCTAAATGTCAAATGTTAAGGAAATCATGAGATTCAGGCAGTTCAAATGAGTATAAAGATTTATTGCCAGCTTCAGAACCATGGTGGCCTAGTGGTAAGAATGCAATATTGCAGGCTAACTCTATCCACTGCCAGGAGTTCGATTCTGACCAGCTCAAGGTTGACTCAGTCTTCCATGATTCCGAGGTTGGTAAGGACCCAGATTATTGTGGGCAATAGGCTTTGTAAACCACTTAGATAGGTCTCTAAAGTACTTGGAAGTGGTATATAAATCTAAGTGCTATTGTTATTGATATTAAGCTCTCTACAAGAATCTGAACAACTATGATCAATGGAAATGAGCGGGAGATAAGAGAGGCATTCATGGTGGGCTGGATCTCTTGTAGGCATGCAAGGATTCATGACTTATGACACATTTGATCAAGCTGCTCCTTGGATTCAGGCTGCTCCTCCTAATCATAACTCTTAGATTGAGCAAACAACCAATGGAACACCTTGCCTTCAGAAGCTGTGGGAGCTTCATCACTGGAAGCTTTCAAGAAGAGACTGGACTACCATCTGTCAAAAATTATATAGGGTCTGCTGGGGTAAGGGGTTGGACCAGATCAGGAGTCACCAACCTTTTGGACTGCAGGGACCACTAAATTCATACTTTTTAATCCCTTGGACCACTAATATAGATATTTTAAAGATAAATACTATTTTAAAAATGTAAAGGTTCTACTCCCACATGCATGCTACTTGTTCCCAAGTCTAGGGGGCAGTCCTCATCTCCGTTTCAAAGCCAAAAAGCCAGCGCTGTCTGAAGATCTCTCTGTAGTCAAGTGACTGGCATGATTAAATGCCAAACGCGCACGGAACGCTGTTACCTTCCCACCAAAAGTGGTTCCTACTTTTCTACTTGCATTTTTACATGCTTTCAAACTGCTAGGTTGGCAGAAGCTGGGACAAGTCACGGGAGCTCACTCCGTTATGCAGCGCTAGGGATTCGAACCGCCGAACTGCTGACCTTTCTGATATTTAGATATTTCTGTATTTAGTGCAATATAAAAAAAAAATCAAATATTTTTTTTCTGCAGACCACCAACTGCAGAAGCACCAGTGGTCCATGCACCACCACTTGGTGACCACTGGACTAGATGACTTACAAGGTCCCTTTCAACTCTGTTAATCTGTAAGTAAAGATGTTTTGCTTAAAATGCCTCTCCCTATTTAGTCCAGAGACCACATGCATCTGTCTCTTTAAAGATTGATTGATTGATTGATTGATTGATTACATTTATATGCTGCCCGTTTCCCCGAAGGGGACTCAGGGCGGCTCACAATTCAATCAGGGAAGGAGGTACAGGCAGGGGGATAAAAAAGACGAGACATAACAATACAAAATTTAAAAACACACAACAACCATATCATTCGAGAAGGGGGGCAAAAACTCTTTAGCTCCAGGCCTGTTGGAACAGCCAGATTTTAAGGGCTTTGCGGAAGGCCTGGAGGGTGGTGAGGGTTCGAATCTCCATGGGGAGCTCGTTCCAGAGGGTCGGAGCAGCCACAGAGAAGGCTCTCCTCCGGGTAGTCGCCAGTCGGCATTGGCCGGTGGATGGAATTTGGAGGATGCCTAATCTGTGGGATCTGATCGGTCTAGTGGAGGTAATTGGCAGCAGGCGGTCTCTCAAGTACCCAGGTCCAATACCATGAAGGGCTTTATAAGTGACCTAAGGGGTCTATTTGGTTGATATCCCAAAAGCAAAATAACAACATAACAGTCGCAATCAGAATGAAAACGGCACAGTTTTTTTGTTTTTTGGGTTTTTTTTGCACAAGAGCCATTTATCCCAGCTGAGATTTTCTCTAAGAGGATTCTTCTGCAGGTGTTCATTCTTTTTTTTTTAATAAAAAAAAATGCGGGGGCCACCTGCTAAGTTAAACAGTGTGAAATTGCATCTCTTTCTTCCCTGCATGCAAGCAAATGTATCATTTGCATGCATTCAGAACCAAGCAAAAGACGGTGTGTAATTATCAGCAGCCTCCTGCTTAACACCGGGATAGGCAGCATTAGAGAGCTTCGGAGTAACATTTACTCTCTCACTGGTTGCAACCTGACTCAAGAATGGGGGGAAAATTGCACACTTAATTGACAAGCAGCCTGCTGTTCATCTTACATACCTGAGTTTATGGCCTCTTTTGGATAGAATCTCTCACACTAAAGATCCCTCTTGTGCTTTTGGAAAGAACAAGATGTGTGTCTAATTTTTGTTGACTCAGGTTTAATAAAGATAAGCAGCCTTCTCGGCTGTATTATTTTTTTGATAGCATCGGTTACCGTTCTTTTGCAGGCAGTAAAAAACGGGAAAGCACAAAGAAACACATAAGGGGAAAAGAGGACATCCTTTGTAGCATAACTCACTGGCACTCACCTAATTTTAGAAGTTTTGAAGTATGAAGGCTTCCTATTAACTGGTTTATCATTGGCTCTTTGCAGTGGGAGAGCACTGATACTTATAAATAGACCCATCAACACAGGAACAATGACTTTACAGGTAAGCATTTTTTTACTCTGTACTTCAGAACAAGTGTCAGCATTGTTGTAATCTCCAGCTTGATCCATAACAGCCTTTCCAATTGCTCTTGCTTTTACTACTGCTAAAGGACAAAAGTCTGTCAAAGAAAGGAATGGTAATTTTGGATCCTGGGAAGGAAAGCTACGGCAAATATAGACAGCATACTAAAAAGCAGAGACGTCACCCTGCTAACAGGGTGTATAGTCAAGGCTATGGTTTTCCCAGTTGCAATGTATGGCTGTGAAAGTTGGACCATAAGAAAGGCTGAGGGCCAAAGAATTGAGTCTTTTGAAGGACTCAATTGAGTCCTTTGCTGGAGAAGACTCATGTGAGTCCCTTGGACTTTAAGGCGATCAAACCAATCAGTCCTAGAGGAGATCAACCCTGACTGTTCCTTAGATCCTGAAAATGAAAGTCAAATACTTTGGCTACCTAATGAGAAGGAAGGACTCACTGGAGAAGAGCCTAATGCTGGGAAAGACTGAGGGTAAAAGAAGAATGGGACGATGGAGAATGAAGTGGCTGGATGGAGTCACAGTAGCAGTAGGCATGACCTTAAATGGACTCCAGGGGATGGTAGAGGACAAAAAGGCCTGGTAGAACATTGTCCATGGGGTCGGACACTACTTTGCAACTAGCAACAAAATTTTGTATTCTATTAGTAATAGAGGCAAGCTTTCACGATTCCTTGTTCTTTTAAAAAAGGCACCCACTTACTGAAGGCTTCATTCCTTCTTCAGTCTGCCAAGCTCCTTACTCTCATGGTTACATTTTCATAATTTTAACAATAACACTTAGATTTACAGTATATACAGCTTCATAGTGACTTTACAGCCCTCTCTAAATGATTTACAGAGTCAGCATATTGTTCCCCAACAATGTGAGTCCTCATTTTACTGACCTCGGAAGGATGGAAGGCTGAGTCAACTTTGGGCTGGCCAGGATCGAACTCCTGGCAGTGAGAAGAGTCAGCCTGCAACACTGCATTCTAACCACTGCATCACTGTGGTACAATGTTATAAACACATACAATAAGTATGGAAAGGAGGAAGATCTTATTTAGAGATAGGAACAAAAGTTTTGCTAAGGTTGGCAAGACTTATCCGAAGTATCAATCTGTAGGGAAACCAATTGGAGTTGCTTCCTTCCCAATACTTAGAACTGATCTTAATCAATCAACCAATCCATCAACCCCATCCAATTTTGTTTTCAAATCAATGTTATCAATGGCAGTGGCTAAAACAGACACTTACTTGGGATTTCATATAAGTAATTGATGGGATTTGCTAGCCAAAGTATTAAAGAAGCAGATGAATCTGCTTCAGTGAATGCAGCAAGACCATTTATTCCCAAAACCTTTTGCACAGCCAAGATCCTGATTTCATCTTGGGGGGGGGGACTATTGGCCCTGAATGACCACAGCAAGGGATTGTTCAAGGACCTTAGGGCATGATTATCTTTTGAGTTCATTCTTCTGTACAGTTGAAAACGCTAATATGATATTGAAGAAGAACCGGAGAAACATTCGGTGTCATTTTCCTAGAAAATCAGGATAGTCAGAGAGTCTGGTTTATGTCCCAGTGGTGGGATGCTGCCAGTTTAACAACCAGTTCGGTGAGCAAGTACTTTGCACACATGGGGGCTTGGTGCCCATGTGCAATGCTTTAAAATGTAGTATTTCAAAGCTCAGCTGCTTACTTTTGAAGTCAGCAATGGTAAGTAAAACAGCTGGGGTGGGGGAATCAGCTGTGCCGCACTATTGAAATGAGCTGGAAAGCAGGAAATAAAGGACAAGATAGAGCAGGGGCTCAGCTCATTGTTGGAGTGAACTGGTTCGCTCCCAGCTGATTGTCGAAGCTACCAACAATCCCATCCCTGCCTGTTACGTTATGAGTTTCTTGTTAAATGCTGTGGGAAATAAGGAAGCAAGCTTAACTTTTAAACTTTTTTTTAAATGTCTACCAATATTTTGCTTTGTTACTAATAGTGGCCCGTAAAGCTATTTTATCCTGATTCTTTTAAAAGTTGCTTCTGTGGTGACTTTCCCTCACCCACTACTGGTATGTAATCTAAGGTGAAAAGATAAAAAATGTTGCTTTCCTTTTCTGGAAGGGGAAAAAATGTGAAATGTAAGTTTTTAAAGAAGGAAAACAAGATTTGTGTGTTTATTTTTCAGGGAAAGGTCAAGATCAGAGGTGAAATAACCGAATAACAGTTGGAAGGAACCTCGCAGGTCTCCTCATTCAACATCCTGCTTAACCAGTAGATCCTATACAAGTGATGGAGAACCTGTGCATTCATCGGGGCCGCAACCCGGAAGAGGAACTGCCCAGGGGGCATGCGCCCTCCGGAAAATGAACTTTTAGTTTCCGGTGCATGCATGCGCGCCGACAAGCTAGTCTTCCAGGTACTGGGATGCATGCACACACGACGATCAGCTAGCCAGTGTGCATGTTTCCGCTGGAAAATGGAAGACCAGCTGTTCCAGTTTCTAGCACTGCTGCACACATGGAGGCCAACTGACTGTCACACATGCATGACTGCCAGAAACCCGGAAGAGGAATGGGCGATGCTGCATGTGCCAGGTGACATGGCTCCGCGTGCCTCTTCGGCCATGCATGCCATAGGTTCTCCATCATGGTCCTATATCATTCTAGACAAATAGCTGTCCAATCTCTTCTTGAAAACCTCCAGTGGTGGAGCACCAGGTGGGCTCTGGCTGCAGCTACTGCTTGTTTGCGCAGGGCTGAGACACGTGCAAGCACTTGATGCACGCTGTGTGCGCATGCACAGTGCCACAAAAATTGCTCTGCGCATGCGCAGAAGGCAAAAACAAGGTGGCGGTGCCTACGCCGCTGCCGAGGGAACCGGTTCGGGGGCGTGGCAGGCCTGGGTCGCTGCCATTTCCAGCGACCCAGGCTGCCAAACTACTATGGGTTCGGCCGAACTATAGCAATAGCAGTTAGACTTATATACCGCTTCATAGGGCTTTCAGCCCTCTCTAAGCGGTTTACAGAGTCAGCATATCGACCCCACAGCCTGGGTCCTCATTTCACCCACCTCGGAAGGATGGAAGGCTGAGTCAACCTTGAGCCGGTGAGATTAGAACCGCTGAACTGCAGATAACAGTCAGCTGAAGTGGCCTGCAGTACTGCACCCTAACCACTGCGCCACCTCGGCCGAACTGGTAGGAACACACCTCTGTGGAGTACCCACAACTTCTGAAGGCAACTCATTCCACTGCCTAATTGTTCTCACTGTCAGGAAATCTCTCCTTTCTCGGTTGCTTCTCTCCTTAACTGATCTTTTCCTCCATGCTGTGGGGACAAAGTGGTGACATTTGCCCCTATTCCCGATTTTACTTTGCAGTGCTGCATGTCTAGAGATAAATATGCACATCTAACTGAGGTTAATGCTCTGTATCCTTTCTTTTTATCAATCACTTGACAAGTATTTCTTCTTGCACCATTTTTAATTAAAAAGTTCCATTACTAACCTGTCCCACCCTGCAAGGAATATTTACTGCAGGGTGGGAAAATATTTATTTTCCGAAGAAACGGAATTAATCTTTACAGGCGGCGTCTGTGGGGTCATACAGTACAAGCAATGGAAGAGTGGCTAACCGAGATTGATAAACAGGATGGATGCAGAGTGCAATCCTCGCTTGATGCTCCTGCAAAGGTGTGGGAAAGAGCAGAAGTCACACTCTGCAAGAAAGCATGGATGTTGCTTCATCAAACATTTACATGTGCTTCAAAATTATGTAATGATGCCATGTAAATTAAGTCCTGTATATAGGCAACATAGCTTTCTCAAAATTTAGAAAGAGTGCAGAGAAGAGCAACAAAGATGATTAGGGAAATGGAGGCTAAAACATATGAAGAATGTTTGCAAGAATTGGGTAATGTCTAGTCTAGTGAAAAGAAGGACTAGGAGGGACATGATAGCAATGTTTCAATATCTATGAGCCACGGTGGTACAGTGGTTAGAGTGCAGTACTGCAGGCTACGTCTGCTGATTGCTGGCTGACTGCAATTTGGCAGTTTGAATCACACCAGGCTCAAGGTTGACTCAGCCTTCCATCCTTCCGAGGTGGGTAAAATAAGGACTCAAATTGTTGGGGGCAATATGCTCTGCAAAAAGCTTAGATAGGGCTGTAAAGCAGTATATAAGTCTAAGTGCTATTGCTATTGCTATCTAAGGTCTTGCCACAAAGAAGGGGAGGGCAGCTTATTCTCCGAAGCATCTGAAGGCAGGACAAGAAACAATGGATGGAAACCAATCAAGAAGAGAACCAACCTAGAACGAAGAAGAAATTTCTGACAGTTAAAACAATGAATCAGTGGAAGTTGTCTCCAAAAGTTGTGAGTTCTCCAACATTGGAAGTTTTAAAGAAGAGATTTAACAGCCATTTGTCTGAATTGGTATAGGGTTTCCTCCCTGAGCAAGGGGTTGGACTAGAAGACCTCCAAGGTACTTTCCAACAATGTTAAACCAATGTGCACATCTTGTGTCAAACCATGGATCATCTAAAACCTGTTTAGAAAAGTTATTGATTGCTCCAGAGGAATGGCAAAAAAAAAATTGACTGGAGATTGTCCGCTTTTTCTCCTTCAATCTATTTTGGAGGGGGAGAAAAACCATATCCTTACCATTTTAATGATAGGTGTTTCAATCTCCCCTTTTCATTAGATTTTGATTGATTGCTAATTATATATACATTTCCTCTTGAGTAAACTAATGACTCTCTGTGCCCATCACTCAAATAAAAGGAGATTGTTTTAGTTCCAGAAATTGTGATCGTTATTAAAATGCAGTGTTGTTACTATATAGAGACACATTTTCATCTTTTCCAACTTAAGCATTATTCTGGCTTCTATTGTTCTCACTGAAAACCATATATAATTCCAGCAGATTTTTTTATTTTAAAAAAAGCATACCCTAACTGCATGAGTCATTTGTCTTCATGAGAACTAATGCAATAGGGAAATAGTATACTACCAATTAAATGGAAGGTTTTTTTTTCCTTTCTTTTCGGTATTTTGGTCTAGGTCACATTGTGTATTGTGTTATTTGGCTGAATGCTGCAGCCAATTTCTTTATAGGTCTTTGATGGTCTTTGAAAGACCAAAATGGTACAGATGTTAACCTGGCACTTATGTCCAGAACAAGCAATTGAATGTCAGCATTCCAGATAGCATCCAAAATTAAATTAGAGTCCAAAACAACATGCTGCTCCAAATTCCAATTTATTAAGAGAGCCATGCTCTACCAACTGAGCTAGCTGGACCTTGGACTCTTAATTTAATTTTGGATGCTACCTGGATTGCTGACATTAACCCAAATCTGAAGCTTCTTCAATCCCCCCCCCAGTTAAAGTTCATGATCTTGCTCCCACACCCACGAGTCCATCATATGGTTTAATCTTCCACTGCCATGCTGGCAGTTCCACCCATCTAGTTCTGGTCATGTGCAGAGGTGCCAAGACAAAAGATGACCTTGGCTTTCTAGAAAGGAATTTTATTTTGGCCACATAACATTCTACTCCATACTATTCCCCCTCCCATTTCCCCACTATAGAAGTAGCATAGTAGAATAGAAGTGCGGCAGGCCAAAGATCCCAAAAGGAACATGGCTACAGGCCTGACACTGTAATTCTTCTTCTTTTAACGACCCCATAATTTATTTTTATTTATTTATTTTATTTCCCTTTATTTGTATGCTGCCCTTTTCCCTGGGGGGGACTCAGGGCGGCTCACAGTTCAAAAAGGGGGGGGGGAGGAGAAACAATGTTCCAACATGAAGTCAATACAACATATTAAAAAGAAAACACAACAGTCACACAATTCGAGTGGGGTTAGGATCTTAACCCCAGGCCAGCCGGGACAGCCAGATCTTTAAAGCGGCGCGGAAGGATTGGAGGGTGGTGAGGGTCCGAATCTCCATGGGGAGTTCGTTCCAGAGGGTCGGAGCAGCCACCGAGAAGGGTCTCCTCCGGGTAGAGGAGAGACACATAATCTCTTGTGGGGTGGAGTCTGGGTAACTGAATGGAACTATCAGAGTCTTTAATGGCCGCTTGCCCTTCCTGTCGCCAATGCAGAGTTTTGTTCAGCAGATACATTCTCATTGTGCCCAGAGAGAGAAATATCTCCCTCTACCTAGGATCGAACTCACAGCCTCCTGATTATGAGGCGAGAGGTCTGCCTCTAGGCCACCGCGCCACTCCTAACAAGCAACTGTATTTACTGAAAGAAAATGGCAAAATGGTTTTAAATGATGCAGCTTCTCTTGTCCCACTTCCCCAGTCTCAGTCCTAGGTTAAATTAACAGAGGGATAGAATCAAGATCACATGAAGTGTTAGCACCATTTTATAATGCCTTGGTAAGACCACACTAGGAATTCTGCATCGAGTTTGGTCAACACAATATAAAAAAAGATGTTGAGACTCTAGAAAGAGGGCAGAGAAGAGCAACATAGAGGATTAGGAGGCTAAAACATGTGAAGAACAGTTGTAAGAATTGGGTATGTCTAGTTTAATGAAAAGAAGGTGGTGGGATTCAGCCAGTTCGCACCTATTCGGGAGAACCAGTTGGTAACTTTCTAAGTAGTTCAGAGAACCAATTGTTGGAAGAAATCTCCTTTTTTCCCCCCTCACTTTACAGGGCTAATCCTGTAAGGAAGGCAGGAAGGAAACATTCTAGTGTTGTTTCTAGCCTAATCTTTGTTGCCCTGCTTACAGAAACTGCCTCTGCGGTTAACCTTTATTACATTGGAACAGCTAAGACAAATTGCCCATCGATCTGAGTGACCTTGAATTGGCCACGCCCACCCAGTCACATGACCACTGAGCCCCACCTACCCAGATGGTCATTAGGGCAGAGAACCAGTTGTTCAATTATTTGAATCCCACCACTGGACTAGGGATAACATGATAGCAGTCTTCCAATATCTAAAGGGTTGCCACAATGAAGAGAAGGTCAATCTATTCTCCAAATCACTGAAGGTAGAATAAGATAGAAACTAATCAAGAAGAGAACCAACCTAGAACCTAAGGAGAAATTTCCTGGCAGTTAGAACAATTAATCTGTGGAATGACTTGCCTACAGAAATCGAGGGTGCTCCATCACTGAAGGCTTTCAAAAAGATACTGGACAGTCATTTGTTAAAAATTCTGAGAGTCTTCTGTTTGAGCAGTGGGCTGGACTAAAAGACCTCCAAGGTCTCTTCCAATTCTGTTATTCTGTTAAAAGGTGTTGAGTCTCTATAAAAATGTATAATGAAACCTATGCTCCCTTTTTTCCTCCTTTCAGCCTATGTTCTTCACCTTTCCCATTTTCTTGGTCAAGACATGAAGACTGACTTTTCAAAGCAGCTCAGCTGTAATATATCACACTTAAGTCTTTACAATCCTAGCACACTGTAGCTAAGTTGAAGATAAATCCTTTCCAGTCTCTTAAACCTTCAGCCATGTCTTGGCACTCAAACAAAAATCACAACATTCATCCTATTCTCTCTCTCTCTCTCTTTCTCCCAGAGGCCTAGCATCCAAACAGTAAATTAAAAAGTCCTCCCATTTATATATATTTCCCTCTTCCTCAATGTAATGGTTTGATTCATAGAAGAAGAAACCTCATTCTTGGAGGAGAAATCAGTCTCTACGGTATTTAAAGTACAGGGATTTAAAAGTCTCAGCCTTTGCCCTGGGGAACCTGAAGATCTGATCTCATATTGATATTGATGACCAGATCAAGGGGGTGCCATCCTTTTCGGGATGGTCTTAATCCCATATCTTTCTCTAACATTAATCTTGACGCTCACTTTTTCCTTTTCCCCCTGACAAAGTAGGGATGGTGTCAGGCCTGCAAGCCCTCTTTTCTTTTGGACTTCAGGCCTGCCACACTTTCTACCATGGGAAACTGGGAGAGGGGGGATTATGTGGAGCTGGATGATGTGTAGCCATAATAACATTCTTCTTAGAAAGTGAAGGTCGACTTTGTCTCTGCATCTGGTCAGATCTGGATAGGAGGAATCTGTCTTCGCGGCAGTGAAATATTGGAACATGTGATGAACTTGTGGGTGTTGGGGCAGGATCTTGAACTTTCAACTGGGTGGGAAAATTTTCAGATTCAGGTTTTCCCAGATGTGCCAACATGACATCTCTAATAAAGTGGAACTTTGAGGAAACCCAAGCTTCAGAGTTTTATTTCATTGGGGGTGTTTTTTGGAACCCTGACAGATGATTTTATGGACTGATCCAGTGATGGGATACGACCGGTAAGCTCTGGTATGGGCATACCGGTGCCTGTTGGGAGTACAGGTACTGTTCCAGTATAGTGCTCCAGAGGGCCCACCTGCCCGCCCATCGTCCCTACCTGTATTTGAGCCAATCGGGGTTTTCGTGCACCTACACAGAGCGTACGGTGCCTGTGCGATGCTCCACCGAGGAGCTGGAGTGTCGCGGGCAGTAAGTATGAATGTGCATGCTGCACACTTGCTGCACATGTGCATGTGGTGGACCCCGGATCCCGTTGCAGCGTACCAGTTGCAACAGGATCCGGAACCCACCACTGGACTGAGCCTTCAATGGTAGGACTTGTCCTTGAAAAGCAAAATCTGGAAAAAGACATGCAAGAGATGCCCCACTGTGAATCCCTTGGAAGAATCTTCTACTGACTGAGGTTCAGAAACAGAACCATCCTAACTTGAGAGACCATTCCAAAGCCCAACCCCTTATCATTGTTCATGTGGGTCAAAGCAGAAGATGGGGAGAACTTAATTGGTAGACGGATCCCCACCTGATTTGGAGAGTAGGTCATGCTGAAGCCATTCAAAGATTGATTAATGGAATGTGATCTCTATCTGAACATGGGGCAACTCTTTTTGTAGAAACCTAACAAGAAGTGACTACACCTTTAACTGGACTTTCTAGTACCAGTACAACCCTTGTTGACTAACTAATTTTGTCCAAATCTCTTCCAGATAGTTGAGCTTGAAATATAAAGCTTTTCTTGGAACTTTTACAATATTGTGCGACTTGGGATGGGAAGTTAAGCAGAAACAATGGAAAAGATTTAAATAACATAAACTATTATAATAAAGGCATTTTCCCAAGCAAGTAGACCCCAAATAACTCAAAGTTTAATGCTTTTTTTAATGACATATGCACAATAATGTTTTAAATTTAATTCCTAAAATAGAAGGACGTACCCTAAAGGTTAGGTATAAATGCCAGAGTCTCAAATCTCCAGGTGATAGCACGAGTAATTAGCGTTTCATCCAAACAGAGCAAATTAAAATGTGATACAGAAGATGTAATGCCTTAATATAACCATTGAATTTCCTCTTTGGCAATGGCAATAAGTAAGTGATACTGGCAATCAGTAAAACACCAGGGCTGTATAAATCCCATTGACGTCATGCATAACTTGGTGCAGAATCTCATCATAAAGAGTGTGATTTTCTTCTTGCATTATCTTTCTGTAATTCAGTAATGTGAATACCTGAGTTTTGTAGAGTGTTCCTGGGGGTGTGGGCCCCCCAAAATGAGCAAAAATGGCCCATTTTTTGAGAAGCTTATAGAGTACTCCTGCGGGTTGAGGGGCAAAATTGAGCAAAAGCCACCCCATTTTTTGCTCATTTCTGCCCTCCCCAGCTCCCAGGAGCTCTCTGAAAGCCTTCTAAAAGCTGTGCATGGCCAGTTTGGTGAAGGGTTTCAGGAGGCAAAAAAAATTGCTGTGTTCAGTGTATAAGACGCACCCAGATTTTCAGCCTCTTTTTTGAGGGAAAAAGGCACATCTTATACTCCGAAAAATACGGTAGATCTAACATTTTTTTAAAAAAAATATCCATAGAATTAAGCACAGATATTCTAATAGGCCCAAGAGTTGGGTGGCCATCAAAATCAATGTATACATTTATAAACCAAACCAATAAAAGAAAGCATCTCAAAGAATACATTCTTGAAATAAATAATTCAGGTCTTGGAATAATGTGCCCTGGGAATATCTGAACTGATTTTAAAGCAGAGTTGAATGAGTTTTTTTTTTTTAAAGAAAAGAAAAAAAGGAAAATATTTATCTGATCTTTTGTGCCATTGCTGTTGTTTTCAGCCATAATTCTGCAGCCTAATGAAATCCACCAGGCGTTTTCCCGTTGACTTGAAATAAGAATTCTTTTATAGCCAGAGAAATTCATTGATTCCATTTAATTATTTACTTGCACATTTTTCTTTTGCAGGGAATGCTGGGAGAGCTGGCTTTACAATGCACTTCAGCACAGCATGGAAGGAAACACTGCTGGGTACAAAGCTGGGCACTGTTTGGTGCAAATAACCTCAATGAGATTTCAACCAAGCAATGCTAACGGTTCAAAATCCTTAAAATCCAAAGCATGCTTTTAGAACTCAGCAGCTCAGAAAAAAGCGATGAAGCATGATTTATTCATACACACACACACACACACACACACACACACACACACACACACACACACAAACACATATACTGGCACACATACGCATGGACCACAAATCCTATGCCATGTGGATGAGAGGAAAAAAAAAACATCAAGCACCAATTGACAGGCAACTCATTCTCTTCGTTGACATCTGAATCGGAAAGCATAATCAGTCATTTTATAAAGTGGAGAAGGTACCGGGAGCCAAACTGAGATGAAAAGTGACGTCCAGTGTGAAAACAATAACAAGAAAACAAGGACATTTCTTTTTCAAGCGGGGAAGCAAAACAAAAATGAAGAGAAACATGGGGTGCTGGTGAGGATGCACACAATTTGGGGGTATTAAAAATTTCCCAAGAAATTGAAATCTGTTAATAAAAATACAATTTTAATCTGTCTGTCTGTTTATCTACCTACCTACCAACTTACCTTCCTACCCAGCTTTCCTTCCCCCCCTCTCTTCCTCCTCCCTCCCTTCTTGTCTGTATGTCTGTCTGTCTGTCATCTATCAATCTATATCTGTCTACCTACCTACCTGTTCTGACCTCCCTCGTTCCACACCAAAGCACACTCCGAGTCAGAGATAAATTATGGCATTTAATTAACAGACAAACAGGTCCTTGGCAGCAACCCAGCACAGACAAGCTTGGGCAGCAATAAACACAGATAAGGCTTGGCAGCAATCCAGCCTGCCAAGCTCACACAAAGTTCTCCGACATTCGATTCTGTGTTGACTTCTGCAAAGAGGGGCGTGTGCACAAGTAGCTTTTTATAGTCTGGAGAGGAGCCTAATGACCACCAGCTGAGTACAATCACCTCCTGTAATTGCGTAATTGTTCCTGATGCCTATTAGCTCTTCGATGGCATGCATCCAGGAATAACTCGCTACTGGCTTCCTGCTCACTCTCCCTTGACTCCTCCCCACTGGTCCAAGGCTCAGGTGCCTCCTGGTGGCCAAACAGCCTCTCTGCGCTCTGCTCGGAGTCGGAACCCTGTCCAGGGTCCTCCACATCCTCCAGAGCCGACTCGTAGGGCCCCTCGCTGTCGGAGTCTGGTGGCAGCTCCAACGGCTCCTGCTGGGCCACAACACCTACCTATCTGGCTATCTACCTACCTACCTACCTACCTACCTACCTACCTACCTATCTATCATCTATCTATCTATCTATCTATCTATCTATCTATCATCTGTCTGTCTGTCTGTCTGTCTGTCTCTCTCTCTCTCTCTTTGTATGTCCAATTTATTTTCTGTCCATCTAATGGTTCTGATATCTCTATGCACATGAAGATATTTGGACAGCACCTTTGTCCCATTTAAGATATTTCCCCTTTCTTCTAAAATCCCATATGGCACAGCTATTACTGTTGAGCAAGAAAGAGATCTGTTGAGCAAAATGTCAGATGGGTGGCTGCTATCATGTAATCACTTAATCGGTTCCTCTTGACATTTCTTGACACATAGACACACACACACACAGAGCGATGAACTGCCTTCTGCTCATACTGTTTTTGAAGTACTATTGAGGCAGGAACTGCTTAGCTTGGCGAACGAAACAGAAGAGGAAAAACGATTTACCATTGAAAAAAAATATCTCTTTGGTAACTACACATTCCCATTAAAATAAAGAAAAAAGTAATTTAAAGAAATTGAGCATAATATCCTCAGGCTATCCCTGTTCATTAAAGAGAATAACTGGTGGGTTATGTTGATAGTTACAATTTACCAATGAAGGACCTGCAAATATTTTATTTTATTTTTGTTCTTTTAAAATCAAAGCAATACAAGTGTTCTTTCCCAAGAAGAATTTTTTCCCCACATACTCAAGGAATGAGAACAATATAACGAGTAAATCATGACTTGAATGTAATTAACCCACATGATTTAATTCAGCTCATTTTAATGAAATATACAAAATCCAACTTCTTATAAAAATGCTTAAATAACTGGTCATTACTAAGGGAAAAAAATTATATTCCAAACTCCAGGAATTTTAAACAGGTGTAACACAGACACTGCAAATTACTATTGTAAATTCAACTCATTTCACACAAGATGATAGTTTTTCCTATAAATCTCCTCAGGGAAAATAAAATATTTTTTTATTCTTAAATATGATCTTTTAAATTTTAATTTTATTGTTTATCTGACAGAAATGTATTTTCCAGAACTATAGCAGCAATAGCACTGAGACTTATATACCACTTTACAGTGCTTTACAGCTCTCTCTAAGCAGTTTACAGAGTCAGCCTCTTGCCCCCAACAATCTGGGTCCTCATTTTACCCACCTCAGAAGGATGAAAGGCTGAGTCAACCTTGAGCCTGGTGAGATTCGAACTGCCAAATTGCAGGCAGCCGGCAGTCAGAAGAAGTAGTCCACAGTGCTTCATTCTATCCACTCCCTAGTATAGAGATCATAGAAGAGGAGAGGATTTCTTTCATTGGGGAAAAATACTGCCTGCTCATTCTTAAAAAGAGTGCAAAATAAAAATGCTACTTTTGCTACAATTATAAATGGAAACAATTTCTCCAAAATGGTTGATACCATGGATGAGAAAGATTCTGGGTTATTTTCAATCCAGTGAAGGTTCTTTGGATGGAAATGCCCCCCAATTTTCTCCAATCTAATTTAGAAAGCCATAAAACTGTTTTTCCCTTCACCCAGATCTGTTCAACCTTCGAGCGACCCAAATTCCTCAATAATAGATAGTGAGGGCTCCTTCATAAATGGTTTTCCTGCATGACTGATTTTTTTAAAAAAATGGAAAGAACTTTTAATGATTTGTAAGGTAAAGTCCATTCTTGGTGGTTTGATCTATCTCTCATCTCATCTCTCTCTCTCTCTCTCTCTCTCTCTCTTTCTCTCTCTCTCTCTCATCTTTCTTTCTTTCTTTCTTTCTTTCTTTCTTTCTTTCTTTCTTTCTTTCTTTCTTTCTTTCTTTCTTTCTTACACAGAATTAATGTGGCCATTACAAATATTTGATTCTTTATTATTAATTTAAAACTTTAAGATAGATAATATTCATTATGTACTGTGTTGTGAAGCAGATAACAATGTGCACTTTTTAAAATTATTATTATCATTTAAGACATCAGATAATGGTGGAGTGAGATTACATTTTTTAAAAAAAGGAAAAGTAATCATGAATAAATATTTTGTCCATATTCTACATTCTTGGTGCTTCAGCAGTTGTCAAAATGCTAAGGATTCATTAGTTGTTTGGTTTTGGAGAAGCACTTCAGCTAACATGAATCCAAGGCGATATGAATAAAATTAATTAAAATTTTAATTAATTATCACATCATTATCATATAAGATACAGAAGAGCAAATCGCATATGATTGTAGAGAAAAACCGAGTGATGATAACATGTTTCAAATACCAATAGCACAGCAAACATCTATTTACTGTCAAACAAGGACACAATTCTTGCCCTTAGAAGTTTTGTTGGTGGATGTTGACTTGTTGCCTTCTGGAGCTGGTGGCTAAGAACATGATGACTTAGTGACTAAGAAACTGAGCTTGTTGATTAGAAGGATCGGCAGTTCAACTTCAAATCCCTACTGCTGCATAATGGAGTGAGCTCCCATTACTTGTCCCAGCTTCTGCCAACCTAGCAGCTCAAAAACTCATAAAAATGCAAGTAGAAAAATAGGAACCACCTTTGGTGGGAAGGTAACAACGTTCCATGCACCTTCAGCATTTAGTCATGCTGCTCACATGACCATGGAGACATCTTTGGACAGCCCTGCCTCTTCAGCTTTGAAACGGAGATGAGCCCTGCACCCTAGAGTCGAGAACAACTAGCACATATGTGCAACCCTCTGGAGCTGGCCATGCATGTAACAGGAAATATTGCATTGATTACGGCAGCAGTATTGATTTTTTAAGATGTTTTATTCTTAAAAAGTTGTGATCAAAACCAGAATCTGACTTCTGGAAACAGAGTATAAGATGCTGTGGATGTCGTACAAACACATTGTACAAACCACAAAAGTTTCTCCGGAGTTTCTCAGGTAGGAATAAATATTCCTTAGTGTTGTATCTTAAGATTCTTGATGAATGTATTTTTTTTCTTTTATGTTCACTGAGAGCACATGCACCAAAGACAAATCCCTTGTGTGTCCAATCATACTTAGCCAATAACAAATTCTATTCTATTCTAGAATAGAAAAGGTCTTTGAACTATGGTGCTGGAGAAGACTCCTGAAAATCCCTTGGACTGCAAGGCAATCAAACCGGTCAGTCCTAGAGGAGATCAACCCTGACTGCTCCTTAGAAGGCAGATCCTGAAGATGAAAGTCAATTCCTTTGGCCACCCTAATGACAAGGAAGGACTCCCTGGAGAAGAGCCTCATGCTGGGAAAGATGGAGGGCAAAAGAAGAAGGGAACAACAAGTGAAGTGGTTGGGTAGAGTCACCGAAGCAGTAGGCATGGGCTTAAATGGACTCCATAGGATGGTAGAGGAGAGGAAGGCCTAGAGAAATGTTGTCCATGGGGTCGCGATGGGTCAGACATGACTTGGAAACTAAGAACAACAACAACAACAACAACAACAACAACATTCTATTCTATTCAGATGCATTGTGTACACCACAAAAGTTTCTCCTGAGTTGTCTCAGGTATGAATAAATATTCCAACTGAGAAGCTAAAGAAGTTTTATAAAAGAAACAATTATGGATTTACATGCATGAAATACCCTGGGGAGGCCGTGGGACAAATATTATCCCTCAACTACCTCTGCACTGCAGAACTCTTGAAGCAGCAACATCACACACCATAAGAGGAAGTCTTGAACTCCTAGAGAAAAGATGAGATAAATGTTTCTGGTTTTGCTACTCATATTATAACTTTGGGGCACAAATGTGGAAAACAGACCTTTTCAGCCCAGTGAACATACAGACTTTCCGGATTTCTCGGTGCAATAAAAAAGTATACACTCAAACCAAATAAAGATCATTTTCTGGTTTCAGACCTTGCTAAGACTCAATATATCAGTCCTGTCTGACTTTTGATTTTCCAGAAGAAAGGCAGCTCAACAGCTAAAGCAATAAACTAGATTTACTGACTACCTTGGACCTCAGTAAACCCTTGGTGGGCCGTCGGATTGGCGCACAATGTTGTGCAACTCTATACTGCAATTGCCTTTGCCAATACTAAGCTCGTTTCAAATGTTTTCCCCTACCTGACTCAGAAGGAGAAGAAGAAGTGGAGATTGACTGGAAACTGACAGATCTATGGCAAAAGATGCAACTTTCAAAAGCCCAGAAAGAAAGAGAAAAGAGAACTCTTACAGTGGTCAGCATTGACAAGTAGGAAGTGAATGAAAGGCAAACCGATTGCTTACTTATTTTTATTCCTTTGGGATGAACTAATATAACTCATCAGCAGAATAGCAGCGTTCTAAGGGGCCTTGGAGTCCAACCCCCTGCTCAGGCAGGAAACGTTAGACCATTTCAGACAAGTGGTTATCCAAACTTTTCTTAAAAATTTCCAGTGATGGAGCATTCACAACTTCTGGAGTCAAATTGTTCCACTGATTAATTGTTCTAACTGTCAGGAAATTCCTCCTTAGTTCTAAGTTGCTTTTCTCCTTGATTAGTTTCCACCCTTACTCTTTGTCCTACATTGAGGTGCTTTGGAGAATATCTTGACTCCCTCTTCTTTGTGGCAACCCCTGAGATATTAGAACACTGCTATCATCTCATCCATAGTCCTTCTTTTCATACTCAATTCCAGCAACTGTTCTTTATATGTTTTAGCCTCCAGTCCCCTAATCATCTTTGTTGCTCTTCTCTGCATTCTTTCTAGAGTATCAACATCTTTTTTACATTGTGGCGATCAAAACTGGATGCAGTATTCCAAGTATGCTTGTTGTTGTTGTTGTTTATTAGTTTTGTATGCCGCCCACTCCTGAAGGACTCTGGGTGGCTCACAATAAACAAGGAAAGGGAAATAAATAAGACAATACAAAGAATTTAAAAATGCACAACATTCACAATTGAGGCGGGGCTGGATATTTCAACAGCCCCCAGCCTGTCGGAACAGCCAAAACTTGGTAGCTTTACAGAAGGCCGGGAGGGTAGTAAGGGTCCGGATCTCCACGGGGAGCTCATTCCAGAGGGCCGGCGCAGCAACAGAGAAGGCTCTCCCCTGGGGGGTTGCCAGCTGACATTGGCTGGCAGATGGAATCCGGAGAAAGCCAAGTCTGTGAGATCGAATTGGTCTTTGGGAGGTAATTGGCAGGAGGCGGTCTCTCAGGTACCCAGGTCCGATGCCATGTATGGCCTTACCAAGGCATTATAAAATGGTATTAATGTGTGATCTTGATTCTTTCCTTCTGTTTATGTGGCCTAGAACCTTGTTGGCTTTTTTGGCAGTTGCTGAACACTGCTGGCTCATATTTAAATGGTTGTCCACTAGGACTCCAAGATCCCACTCACAGTTCCTATTATCGAAGTACCACATATACTGTACTTGTGCATTTTGTTTTCCTTGTCTAAATGTAGAACCATTACCTTTTCCACCATTGAATTTCATTTTGTTAGATAGTGGCCAATGTTCAAATCTGCCAAGATCCTTCTTGTCAACCCTGAGCCGAGGTGGCGCAGTGGTTAAATGCAGCACTGCAGGCTACTGCTAGATCAGCAGTTCAGCGGTTCAAATCTCACCGGCTCAGGGTTGACTCAGCCTTCCATCCTTCCGAGGTGGGTAAAATGAGGACCCGGATTGTTGGGGGCAATATGCTGACTCTCTGTAAACCGCTTAGAGAGGGCTGAAAGCCCTATGAAGCGGTATATAAGTCTACAGCTATTGCTATTGCTATTCTGTATCTTAAGCCTATCCTGTTCCTTTGGGAACCATCTGCTCTGATTATCAAAAAAGAATCTTAAAGAATAGACCAAGAATTTGTTTTTTTTTAAGTAACTTTACAAGGGAATAGTTGAAAGTCAATATATATTTAGCTCCCCTAGCAGGAAAATCTATGTTAGAAGCACCACCTGACCCCCCCAAGTAGAATAAGAGAAAAATAAGAACAAAAACAATATTTTGGAATTTGTTGGCCTTTCCAAATACTTCTGCTCAAGTTGTTTTTTGGAAGACCATTCAGTCTACCTACTAAGAGACTTGTAATTCTCCTTAACAAATGGATGCATTTCAAACCCTATTTGACCTCTGTCTTTCTACACCTCAAACTGGTTATATAAAAATGTGTCACTGCTAGAAGAATGTGCCTTTGGCACACCCAAGAGAGGCATTAGGAAAGTCAGTCAAGTCATTAAGCAAGGAAATGGGTTACTTTTGCTAGGAGAATATTGTGGCATACAACCTCAGAGGCAGAAGAAATATTCATGGTTTTGCAGCCAATTAGCAGTCCATTACTCCACAGAAGGCTTCAGGCATGACTCATTAATATGACAGTGCTACATGACATGCTTCAGGATAGAGTATCTGCAATAAGAACTGTCAACATTTGACTGGTCATTTCCAAGCATGGCATCTGCCTAGAAATGGGAGGAAATGTGATTCTCAAGTGATGATTGATTAAAACAAACAGTGCAGAGACATGATGCAAAAGCTTGAGTTCCTGATCTCTCCATGGAAGAGAAGCAGAACAAATGTGAATGGATACAGGTGGTCTTCGAGTTATGAACATAATGAAGCCTGCTTGTCACGGTTATAACTCAGAGCAGTCCTACATTTTCTATCGTATTTATCGTTGCATTTGCACAATCTCCCAAATGAAGTGAAATGAATCTGGGTGGCTTATACAAAATCCAGCAGAGTCAGGGAGGGAGGGAGGGAAGAAAAGAAGAAAGGAAGGGAGAAAGAAAAGGGAAGGAAGGAAGAAGGAAGGAAGGAAAGGGGGAAGAAAAAAAGAAAGAGGAAGGAAGGAAGGAAAGAAGGAAGGAGAAGGAAGGAAAGAAAGAAGGAAGGAAGGAAGGAAGGAAGGAAGGAAGGAAGGAAGGAAGGAAGGAAGGAAAGAGGGAAGGAAGAAAGAAGGAAAGGTGAAAGAAGGGAAGGAAGAAAGAAGGAAAGAAAGAAAGAAGGAAGGAAGGAAGGAAGGAAGAAAGAAAGAAGGAAGGAAGGAAGGAAGGAAGGAAGGAAGGAAGGAAGGAAGGAAGGAAAAATTACAATAGGTAAGCTAATAAACAATCATAATAAAATGATGGTCGAACTTAAAGTAAAACCATTATAAAGTACTTATTGCAATGTGAAAGCAAAATGCTGAGAAACATGGTATAATATCTCCCTCTCTTTACCATCTAATTGTTTCTCTTCCATCAATTTTATGAATAAGCACCTCAACTATTGTCTGACTATATCCCCAAAGAGAAAAGAAATGCTGGATGGAGCTTCTGCGAATTAGACTGGTCACAGCTGGTGGCATTTTATCTTACCAGGCACAGAAAGCTTAGCAGGGTGAGCCCTGGTTAGTATTTTAGATGGAGCAACATCTGAGGCACCAGGGCTGCAGAATAGACTGTGGCATTAGGATTGGAAGAAGCAAAGTCAAACCCCTTCTGTAGGATGGCAGGAGAACTGCCAAGCTCAACTTAATGGAAATTATTATTATTATTTTTATGTCTTTCACACACCAGTCCAACTAAAATACTCTGACGCTTTAATGGATACCCAAATGGAAAGCAGAAATTGAGTAACTGAACCCTGGATACCAAGAATATAGAATCCTTTGATTGACAGTGAACTTTTAAAAAATGGATAGAGTAGAATGTTTATAGATAACTGGAAGCTTTTGCAAGTTTCTGGAACTGAGATATGGCCAAAACAGCCGTAAAAGGTAAAGGTTCCCCTCATACATATATGCTGATAGTTCCCGACTCTAGGGGGCGGTGCTCATTTCCATTTCAAAGCCAAAGAGCCAGCGCTGTCCAAAGACATCTCTGTGGTCATGTGGCTGGCATGACTAAATGCTGATAGTTCCCGACTCTAGGGGGCGGTGCTCATTTCCATTTCAAAGCCAAAGAGCCAGCACTGTCCAAAGACATCTCTGTGGTCATGTGGCTGGCATGACTAAATGCTGAAGGGACATGGAACACTGTTACCTTCCCATCAAAGGTGGTTCCTATTTTTCTACTTGCATTTTTCCATGCTTTTGAACTGCTAGGTTGGCAGAAGCTGGGGCAAGTAACGGGAGCTCACTCAGTTACACAGCACTAAGGAGTCAAACCGCCGAAGTGCTGACCTTTTTGATCAACAAGCTCAGCATTTTAGCCACTGAACCACCGCGTCCCCCAAAATGGCCTTATGGATATATTTTTCCATTAGTGTTATTCCCCCTTCCCCACGGCTCTAATGAACAATATTGAAATTTCTGTCATATTTCATTATGATATATTTTCCATTTCCATCGGGATTATTATTATTACCATGAAAAATTAAACGGAAGTACCGTGTGTTCTGAAACCATAGTACAACTCTCTCATTCATAAAAAGGCAGTTCCTATTGGTGGAAATGCTCATCTAGAGGTGGAACTTCCTCCAAAATTTCAAGGAAGTGAACATAAAGAGAGGGCCAATTTCTGGGCAGAATACTTAGGTATGGAATCACCTTCAAAGCACTCAATGAAATTCCAGTTAGAGCCTATTTATATGTTAAGGTCAGATTTCACTTAAAGCACAGACTTATTTTGAAGAATTATAGCTCAGAGTCCACGCCACTTTCTTATTAATCCTATACTAAATTGTATTTTAATTCTATAAGTAGCACCTGTAAAGAGTTGGTGATACACTGCTAGCTCTGTTCATAAATTTTGAAAGTTCAGTATACTAGCTAATATAATTCTTCATCAACTATCACCTTCTCTGGAGGTACTTTTTAGATTGATATAACAATAAATCACAATCAAGATGATGAAGGAGCATGATCACTCTCTAATGCCCATTCACTCAACCTTAAAGAACTAGGTACCATTCTGTCACTGTACATTGTGTGAATATTGTGTAACAAAATGAGATTTTGTTCTTAGCGTAAATCATGGCCACCATTTGTTGAAGGGTTCACTAACCTTTTGGCAGATTCAGTTTATAATTGAAATTTAGGATACTATGTTATTCTGATTTCTGCCTTGTGATTGAAATTAAAAAGACTTTTCACTCTGCATTACTTTGTTACTATCTACAACAGGCGTACATAATTGGGGAGTGGGTTAAAAAACACATTCCACAGATATGCTTGGAATCATGTTCCAATCAAACAAAGCCAGGGAGCAAAAATTCACATGAAACTTAGATAAAACATACTTCATATTATGTTCAACTTCGTTAATATAAGTTACATCCAAAAGCTTAGCCTAGTTTAATCATGGATACCTGCAGAAGTAGCACAAGGACAGAACAGAGTTGTATGTACATTTCAACTTTGTAATACAAACTCCTGCCTCTTCATTCCTTGTGTGTAATATCACAATACAAGTAAGAATAGCATGAAAATACATCATTATGGCATTATGGTAGCTAGCTGCTGACAACTGTGGTTTCAATGAATTCAAAGTGAACAGAAGCTGTCATGATTTCTACCTGGCACAAATATAAACACAACATCTTCTCTTCAAGTTTGAAAACACACTTTCTATTTTTTTATTCATTTCTTTTTTACAATTTAAAATAAGAGAACAAGTCATTTCAAAGGTAATTCGCCGCCCCCTAAAAATATGCTATAAGATAAAAGGTTTTAGAATTTATTTATTTATTTATTTTATTAAACACATTTATATGCCTCCCAATCCCGAAGGACTCCGGGCGGCTTACAAAAATAAAGAGAAAATCACGTAACGAAATAGATAACGAAAGAAACAGTTTAAAAACAGCAACACCTCATACATTCATGCTAATCGGGGCTGGACCTCAAAAGTGAGGTCAACAGCCCCAGCCTGCTGGAACAGCCAAGTTTTTACAGCTTTCCTGAAGGCCTTTGAGTCCCGTAATAATACTTCAATAATATTGAGAATTTGTAGTGAGAGTTCATATAGGCAGTGGGTGAAAAGATATAAAAAAATATTTCTGAGCAAAGAAGAACTCTGCAAAGAAGACTGGATTTTTTTTTTCAAAAGATGATCTTGTCTGGGTACAGCAAACATATACAAGTTATTACTTTTGCCCAGAGGTTAGTGGTATAAATGGTTAACTAAAAAGGCACTCCATCAAATGTTTAAAAACAAGTCCACCAAATGTTGGAAAGGTAATCAAATAGCAGGCACATATTACCAGATGTGGTGGATGTGCCCAAAAACACCCCCCCCAATTGGACTAAGTGCATACATAGTTAGAGAAAAGTCAAGGCAATATATAGATTACAAGCCAGAACTATTTTTGTTAGGCATAATACCAGAAAGATATGATAAAGGAAATGCATATTTGATATTAAATGTTTCAACAGCAGCAAGAAT
>NW_028261392.1:10797842-10822842 GCF_051295495.1 Thamnophis sirtalis
GTTTGCCCAAATTGGTCTATAATTTGTAGGAAAATTAGACCACCCTGAGGAGATTATAGATTAACAGAGTTGGAAGAGACCTTGGAGGTCATTTAGTCCATGCCCCTTGCCCAAGCAGGAGAGCCTACAACATATCTGACCAATGACAGTCCAATCTCTTCTTGAAAACTTCCAGTGATGAAGCTCCCACAACTTCCAAAGGCAGCTTCTGTTCCATTGGTTGATTGCTCTCACTGTCAGAAAATTTCTCCTTATTTCTAGGTTGAATCTCTCCTTGATCCGTTTCCATCCATTATTCCTTGCCTGGCCTTTGGGTGCCTTGGAAAATAGCTTGATCCCCTCCTCTCTGTGGCAGCCCCTCAAATATTGGAACACTGCGATCATGTCTCCCCTGGTTCTTTTCTTCCCTAGACTAGCCATGTCCAGTTCCTGTAACCATCCTTCATATGTTTAAGTCTCCAGTCCCCTAATCATACTGGTTGCTCTATATCAGTGGTGAGTTTCAAAAATTGTTCGAACCTACTCTGTGGGTGTGGCCTCCTTTGTGGGAGTGGCTTGCCACCCATATGACCGGATATGATGATGCCAATGACACTTGTCAGAACCACCTTAAATTACCTCACACACAGCACTGGCATGCATAAGAATATGATGTAAACTTGTTTTTTAAAAGGCATCTTTGGTTTGCATTAAAACAACTTCAACACACGCAATGTTCTGATTGCACCACAAACGCAGTAGTCATCCTTACCTTTCACAGAGGCACTGAGTTTTATAAATATGAGCATGATAGTATAGAATAATCATATCCAAAGACCAGTGGTGGGTTTCAAAAAAGTTTGGAACCTCTTCTGTAGGTGCGGCCTGCTTTCCGGGTCTTTTGGTGGAACCTCTTCTAACCAGTTGGGTAGATTTGACGAACTGTTTCTAGCGAATAGGTGCGAACTGGTAGGAACCCACTTCTGCTCTATATGATGAATAATACAATTGTTTTAATAACCCCAAAGTGCTTCCCCCACAAAGGCAGATGGAATTCACTTTTTCTTTGAAGATGTTTTGCTTCTCATCCAAAAATCTTCTTCAGAGCTCTGACCAAATGGTGGAAGATGGAAGGCTATATGGGCAGAGATAAACCTTCAAGTGGCCTCAACGATTTTCAGAAAGAATGCAAAATGAGAAGATGAGTGCAATGAATATAAACCCTTCCAGCCTTCACCATTTGGACAGTTCTGAAGAAGCATCTTGGATGAGAAGCGAAGTATCTTCCAGGGGGAAAAAACAAAGTCTAGTTGCCCTTTGGGAAAAAATACTTTGGTGACAACCATGACTTTGGATGATTGAGATTCTCCATAGACAATGGTTTTAATATCCATCCAGGAGTTTCCATGTTTTAGGTTATTTTGACTGCAGTCACTGATTGCCCGAATAGGTTCCACAGCTGTCAGTGATCCTTTTCTGGAAGAGCCTGGTACTTTCCAACCACAATTTCTCTAGTGACCCAACCTAATATGCTAACCCTCTGGACTATCAGAGTGGCTGTTGCTTACAACAAGGGTGTCAAACTCAACGTCCGTGGACCAGATCCAGCCCATGGGGTGCTTAGTTCGGGCCTGCAGGGCTGCCCTGGAAACAGTGAAGGACCAGCCCGCAGTACCTCTGCCAGCGAAAATGGAGTTCTGGTGAGTCATATGCGACCCTCCCGAGCTTTGTTTGCAACCGCAACGGCCTCCTGCCAGCCCTCTGCCAGCAAAAATGGAGCTCAGGGGACAATATGGAGGACTGCAGGAAGCCATCATGGTCAGAAACAGAGCTTAGGACGACCACACACAGCACTACCACCACCATCACCACAAGCTCAATTTTTGCTGGCAGAGGGCTGCAGGAGGCAGTCACTGTCAAAAACAGAGCTTGGGGCCAGTGGTGGGATTAAACATTTTTACTACTGGTTCTGGGTGTATGGCTTGGTGGGCATGTAATGGCTTGGTGGGTGTGGCTTGGTGGGTGTGGCAGAGGAAGGATTCTGTAAAATCTCCATCCCTCCCCACTCCAAGGGAAGGATACTGTAAAAAACCCATTTCCACCCGATCAGCTGGGACTCAGGAGGGAGAGAATAGATTGGGCAGGGGCAGTCAGAAGGGGTATTTATGAGTTCTCCAAACTACTCAAAATTTCCTCTAACGGTTGTCCAGAACTGGTCAGAATCTGCTGAATACCACCTCTGGTAGAAAGGGAGGGAGCAAGGGAGGGAGGGAAGGAGGGATGGAGAGAGAAGGAATGAAGGAGGGAGAGAGGAAGGGAGAGAAGGGAAGGTTAGGGTTAAGGTTACTACTGGTTCTGTGGGTGTGGCTTGGTGGGCATGGCATGGCTTGGTGGGTATAGCTTGGTGGGCATGGCAGAAGAAGGATACTGTAAAATCTCCATTCCCTCCCCACTCCAGGGGAAAGTTACTGCAAAATCCCCATTTTCCTCCTGATCAGCTGGGACTTGGGAGGCAGAGAGTAGATGGGGCGGGGCCAGTCAGAGGTGATATTTGCCCGTTCTCCAAAAATTTCTCGAAATTTCCACTACTGGTTCTCCAGAACTGGTCAGAACCTGGTGAATACCACCTCTGCTTGGGGTGCCGTGCACATTTTAGCTGACAGAGAGCTGCAGGAGTTCATCGCAGCTGAAAATGGATATCGAGCTGGCCACTCCCACCCTGACCACAATCACAGAGCACCCTGAGGTCAAACACAACCCTGATGTGACCCTTAATGGAATCGAGCTTGACATCCCTGGCTTACAAGGACAAAACAGAAGAAGGACAGGGTTCCAATAGCCTTGTTTTGTCTGCCTGACAGTATTCTACGTAAGGAAAAAAAATAGAAATAGAAGCTCAGGAATGGATGATTTGTGAGAAGCAAAAAAATGACTGAAAAACAAGAACTAAGCAAAAATTAGCATAAGTGAAAATATATTGTCATTAATTAAGTTGAACACAGACACAAACACACAGACACACAAACACACACGGTTATTTATCGGTGGCTGCCATATACAGTATCTGAAGAATTCTGATACAAGGTGGTATGGGGATTTCATTTTATTGTCTCTTTTTTCCTGATACAGCAGTCAAATTTTACAACCTAGTAAATTAGCAACATGTGAAATATTTACTAACACAATTAACCTTTAAAACAGGCGTCTCTGCCCACCCCCAAATATCAAGCTTTACAGTCTCTATTATGATGACAAATTATTTGTTTGTTTGTCGTTGCTGCTGCTGATGTTGTATTCCTGGAGTTAGAGAAAGCAGAATCTTCGACAGAAATGCTGGGCTGTCTGAAGATTTACAGTCATGAAGAATATCCTCCACTCTCTCACACTTGAAAATTCGGCTAATTAAAATAACACTTTGGCACACTCATCAGTTCGGGCCTCTTGTTTACCGTAGATTGTTCTCATTCCCTCAACATGTAAGCAATTGTGTGTGTGTGTTTTTTTTTTTTCCAGGTTTAATTAATAGCGCCCTTGTAATGTTGATGTGTCATCCTTAGAGGATGTCTTTTCTTCTCTTCCTTCCCCAGCCTCACTGTATAGTCCTCTGACTTGATTGGCAATTTTTATGCTTAGCCATCTGTCTTTTTTTTTTTTTACTGCCAGAAAGAGTTTACCCTGAAAAGTGATTTCCGAGATAAAGGACTAATACTCGGAATTATGTTAAATACAGGCTGTGAATGGCCTGGACCCTGTATTATTTGTTTCCATAGAGCATTACAATAATGGAAATATAACGAAGATGGATTTCGCAAATACTTGGTAATCATACACCTGAGACTTTGAGCTGAAATAGAATGTACTCTATAAGTATTCTACCCATTAAGGCAGCTTGCCAAAAAAAAAAATACACCAAATCCTAAACTCCATCAATTAGAATTGTCAGCTAAATCGATAAAACCTGGACATTGCTCTCCAAGGATTTTGGAAATTTGTATTTTATGGCCCTATCCTGCATTAGGAACTTGCCCAAAAATTACACAGAAATGTATACAGGCAGAATATTTAAAGGACCCATGTAACAATATCACTTATATCCCGCTTTATAGTGCTTTACAGCCCTAAGTGTCTTACAGAGTCAGCATATTGGCCCCAACAATCTGGGTCCTCATTTGACCCACCTCGGAAGGCTGGAAGGCTGAGTCAATCTTGAGCCTGGTGAGATTCAAACTGCCAAATTGCATGCAGCCAGCAGCCGGCAGTCAGCAGAAATAGCCTGCAGTAGTGCACTCTAACCACTGCACCACTATGGCTCTTAATATTTGGAGATCTACATTTCATCCATTCTGTTCCACCGTTAATTCATCCAGTCAAGACTCCTGGTGACTATTTAGACTATCCCCTGGAGATTGGCAAGGTTTTTCAGATGTGGTTTGCCCTTGCTGCCTGCCTAGGGCTAAAAAAGAGGTTCCTGTTAGCCTTGTTAATGTGACTACCATTTTCTTGATCTCACCTGCTTTCCATAGTTGGAAGAAAAATCTGATCCAGTTTCAATCCAGGACAAAGACGCTGGAAATAAAATGGAGGCTGATTGGAAAGAAGGACCCTGTTTATTGATGAGCAGAACCAACAACAGCATGTAGTTCTGGGAGAGTTGACAAATGGGCTTGATGAGTACATGGATTTATATAGGGTTCTGAGATGCTGCAGGGGATTGTGCAAAGATGCTACAAGTGGTTGTGCAATGTAGTCATCCTTGTGCCTTTTTCTATTTTAATGGTGGTGGATTAATCCTATAAAGGTCATGACCTGTTCTTAGATTTGGGGTAAAGGGTGGGGGGATATAAATTCTTAATTCCATCAACTGGAGTTGAAGGTGTTTTGTTTGTAAATAGACTGGCCTGGATTTGGGTACAAAACCTCCATCTCTAAAGACTTCAGGCATCTGCTGAAGGCTGTTAGGGCTGCTTTCTGCATTTGTTAAGATTTTTCTCCATTTCTCCTTTGGGGAAATATAATCTTTTAATATTCCCCAAAATATTTCATTTTTGTTTGTTTGTTTCCAGTGTCAGTAATTTAGAAGCAAGCACTGAATACTTCCAGTGTTTCAGCCCCTGGTCATACTATTTTCTTTAATGGTTCAGGAAAGCAAGATAGAATCCATTCTTCTCCTTCTCCTTCTCCTTCTCCTTCTCCTTCTCCTTCTCCTTCTCCTTCTCCTTCTCCTTCTCCTTCTCCTTCTCCTTCTCCTTCTCCTTCTCCTTCTCCTCCTCCTCCTCCTCCTCCTCCTCCTCCTCCTCCTCCTCCTCCTCCTCCTTTCTAGAATGGTTAATCTGGGTTCTGGAGCATGGGACAAATAAGGAATACAAACGATTTCTGCAGCAATCTCAGTGTGAAGCCACCAAATTGTGTATCAAAAAGGCCACTGTCTTTCAAATTTGACAAGTATTTAACACACAGGATATAGCAGTAATTCCCAGAAAATAAGAATACTTGAGTGCATAATCCCCTATGCCGAAGAAGCCTTGGCAAAAAGCAATGAAAATATTTATCAAATTAAAAAAAAACCTATTTTTCCATTCTCTGATGAAGACTAACATGTAACAAAATAGATTGAATTGTTTGCAAAGGCTGGAATATTAACACCTTTGCAAGGGCTGTAACGAAGATATGAAAATGTTTGCTGATGAATAGCCCTAATAGAGGGGATGTGTTGGATTGCTGTAAAGTTTTACAAATTTTGCTGAACAAATACGTCTTTCAATTCAATAAAATATTTATTACAGTCATGGCCAATCCTCCCCAAAATTAAACATTAAAATTAAACAAAACCTAAACAGAACTGAACAGAAGAAAGCATAGCAAATATATTACAATTGACAGTGAAATCAATGGATGACCAAAGTCTGCCTAATTTTATATACACCATAAACAAAACTTAACTACATTTAGAGAAACTGAATTATACTGACCTGATAATAATAGCTTTACATGAAAATGATCAAAGTTTCAGGGATATTTAGATATTTAGTCAAGTAAATCCCAAAGGTGCTTTTTCAAGAGGCAACTGGACTTTCTGTGTGTTTTTTTTTTAAAAAAATGTTTCACTTCTCATCGAAAAGCTGAAGAATTGCTACCAACTTGCCTTCCACTGAGGACCTGTACACTGCAGGAGTCAAGAAGAGGGCCGTGAAAATATTTACAGACCCCTCACATCGTGGCCTAAATTGTTTCAACTCCTACCCTCAAAACAACGCTATAGAGCACTGTACACCAAGACAACTAGACACAAGAACAGTTTTTTTCCCGAACACCACCAGTCTGCTAGACAAAAATTTCCTCAACACTGTCAAACCATTCACTAAGACTGCATTACTATTACTATGAGTCTTCTCATCGTTTCTATCACCCATCTCCTCCCACTTATGATTGCAGGACTGTTACTTTGTTACTTGTATCCTTACGATTTAGATTGATTGTTTCCTGATTGCTTATTTGTACCCTATGACTCTCATTAAGTGTTGTACCTTATGATTCTTCACAATTGTTATCTTGTCTTTTTATGTACACTGGGTGCATATGCACCAAAGACAAATTCCTTGTGTGTTCCATCACACTTGGCCAACAAAGAATTCTATTCTATTCTATTCTATTCTATTCTATTCTATCCTATCCCTATCCATATCCCTATTCTATTCTATTCTTCATTCCAATATGTTCTGTCCTGTCCTGTCCTGTCCTGTCCTATCCTATCCTATCCTATCCTATCCTATCCTATCCTATCCTATCCTATCCTATCCTATCCTATCCTATTCCTATTCCTATCCATATCCCTATTCTATTCTATTCTTCATTCCAATATGTTCTGTCCTGTCCTGTCCTGTCCTGTCCTGTCCTATCCTATCCTATCCTATCCTATTCCTATTCCTATTCCTATTCCTATTCCTATTCCTATTCCTATTCTATTCTATTCTTCATTCCAATATGTTCTGTTCTGTTCTACTCTATCCTATCCTATCCCTATCCCTATCCCTATCCCTATCCCTATCCCTATCCCTATCCCTATCCCTATCCCTATCCCTATCCCTATCCCTATCCCTATCCCTATCCCTATCCTTATCCCTATCCCTATCCCTATCCCTATCCCTATCCCTATTCCTATTCCTATTCCTATTCTATTCTTCATTCCAATATGTTCTGTTCTGTTCTGTTCTGTTCTATCCTTTCCTTTTCCTATTCCTATTCCTATTCCTATTCCTATTCCTATTCCTATTCCTATTCCTATTCCTATTCTATTCTTCACTCCAATGTGTTCTGTTCTGTTCTATTCTATTCTATTCTATTCTATTCTAAAAAGCAACTTTGGGACAACTATGACTTGGATGACTGAGAATCTCCATAGACATTTAGTCAGGTAAGGTGTTATGAGTCCATGTGTCCCTAAAGAGTAGGCAATACAACAAAACATGTGATCTGTGGCTTCAGTGTCCATTGTCTACATGGCCAAATCTCAGCTTATATGGAACATTTTATATCAGCCCTCCAGAACTGCTTGGGTAGATTGTTAAAACATGTTAAAGTAAATATAATGTAAGTATTTTGTTGGTTTGTAAGAGGGATATGTTTCAATGAAAAAAAGAGGGTATGATTCATGTGAATTTAACTTCAACAAGTTGTAGGTGGCCCTCAACTTATGACTACAATGGAGCCCGGAATTTCTGTTGCTAAGTGAAAGTGTTTTGCCCCAGTTTACAACCTTTCTTGCCAGATTTGTTGAGCGAACCACTGCCGTTGTTAAGTTAATCATGGCTGTTAAGTGAATTTGGCCTCCCCATTGATTTTGCTTGTCAGAAGGTCGCCAAAGGGGATCACGTGATTTCAGGACACTGCAACCCTCCTAAATGTGAGTCGGTGGCCAAGCATCTGAATTTTGATCACGTGACCATGGGAATCGCACAAAGGTTATAAGTGTGAAAATGGTTGTAAGTCACTTTTTTCAGTGCCTTTGTAACTCTGAATAGTCACCAAATGAGCTGTTGTAAGTACTTGTACTTACCATATTTTTCGGAGTATAAGATGCACTTTTTCCCTTCCTAAAAGAGGGTGAAAATTTGTGTGCATCTTATACACCGAATGTAGCCAAAAAGCGAGGCACAGAAGAGGCAATGGCCTGTGGCAATCCCTGCACCCTGGAACAGCTAACTGGAGATATTCTGGGAGGCCGATCCACCCACCAATCAGCTGCTCAGGCTGAATCAGGCTGCAATAATGCGCTGAAGCTGACCTGGCTGTTTGCTATTTGCTGCAAGGACGTGTCAGAGATTGCAGCAGCAATCACATTCAGAAAACACACACAAGTAACTGATTCAGCAGGATTCAAAAACTTATCTTTATATATCATATAACACATTAAGTAAATATACAATACCAAAACCAGGTTTTCCAACATGATAGTTCAACAGAGAAGATTCACTTTCAGTTTTAGTTTCAGATATCAGCAAAGCATGCAGCTTTAGTACAGAGCAAGCCACACCCAGGCTTCTTGCTGTCTCCTTTGTTGCTCACACAGCAAATACTGTTTGTTTCCAAACAGTTTTCAACTCTCTCACACACTGACAGGATGCTAGCCAGACGAATACCGATGGATGCTGGTAGGCAGAGGCAGAATTTTTTTTCTTATTTTCCTCCCCCAAAAACTAAGGTGCTTCTTATACTGCGAAAAATATGGTACTTTAAATTTTTGCCATTTGAAATGCAAAGAAGCATTAAAAAAAACAACAGAATCCTACAGGAGCTACACGAGAGCCCTACAAGGGTTGCAACAGGAAACGTTGGAGCCAAACCAGATATGATCTTTTAAAAGGTTGTCTGTCTCCAAAATCAGAATTATGGGAAGCTCATGTGAAAAAGATGCTTTCCCTTGAATATCCTCTCTGCAAGGAAATCTAGCCATGCTTTAACCACTCAGATTGTCCCTACCAGGTTGTTCCAGACACATTGTGTATGATTTCCTCTTCTCCTTTCTCTAAATAAACTTGACATTATTCACTGACATTTGGCTATATTATTTTTAAAGGGTACCTCTCTGGGATGTTCCTTTAATTAAATTTTCAGAGATTGTACAGTTGTTCAGATACCTACCAAGGAATTTCCTTCCTCGATACCTTAGGACTTTCTGCACATTTCTCTTCTGTCTAGTATCCTTTGGATTTTGGGGAAATTCAAACTGAATCTCATAACAGCTTAAAATCTTTAGTGCTTTAGGGGAAGTGGTGGGTTGCAAATATTTTTACTACTGGTTCGGGTGCACTCCTGTGTGTGCAATGCTTCTGCGCATGTGCAGCAGCATCCGGGCAGGTGGGCAAGGCCTTCCACTGCCGCTACTACTGGTTTGTTTGAACCAGGCCGAACTGGGAGCAAGCCACCACTGGCTGGGGGCAAAGTCTTTGGAGTCTGAAACTTCCTTTTCTGCTAAGGCACTCTTGATGGAATTGGGGTTTGGGGAGAGAGCCCTGCCTTCAAAGAGAGATTGACTTTCCATGGTCTAGAATAGAAAATGTAACTCCTATTTAGTTTAGTTTAGTTTACTTTATCACCATTGCACCTCGTACAACGAACTTAAGTGCCATCTTCAGTGTACATTATAACTATAAAAATAAAAACACAAACACATAACCTTCAAATGCTATATAATTGAAATTGAAAACCCAATATTGCATTACTATTGCCTATACCGTAGAATTCAATATAGTTTCTGCCCTGGGATAGAAGCTGTTTTTCAGCCCATTTGTCCTTGTTTTTATTATCCTGTACCGTCTGCCAGATGGTAATAGTTCAAAAAAAGGGTGCCCAGGATCAGATGGATCAGCCAGTGTGGAAATCCCTGTAACTATCAGAAGCTTCTGTTCATCTTTAAATTACCCAAATATTATCCTTATACCTAAACACAAAGCAACCTATGAAGAAAAGACAATACAACTGCACAAGGTCCTTTGATTGCTTATCTGGCTGCAAAGTTTAACATAAATTGTTGGTCTTGAAACAACAAGCTTTCCTTTTACACATTCAGCCATTCATAAATATTATACATGTCACCTTTGAGATGGGAGATGGATGGATGGATGGATGTATGGATGGATGGATGGACGGACGGACGGACGGACAGACAGACAGACAGATAGATGATTGATAGATAGATAGATAGATAGATAGATAGATAGATAGATAGATGATAGATAGATAGATAGATAGATAGATAGATAGATAGATAGATAGATAGATGGATGATAGATGGATGATAGATGGATGGATAGATAGATAGATAGATGATAGATAGATAGATAGTCAGGCAGGCAGGCAGAGAGAAAGACAGACAGACAGACGGACAGATATTCTTAGGACAATGTTTTAAAGGTCTTCTCTTATTTTCTCCTCTTTTCTTCCCTGTGCTTGGAAGTTTTGATATGAACAATTGTTAGGATTTTTGTTGCTGTTGTTGTCAATTTAAAAGTGTGTTTAAAGAACACAAGTTAGTTGGGAAACTGTCATCATGAAAAGAACTTTTTCAGCCATCCATCACAGTATTCATCTATTATGCATGCTAAGAATATATAACTGGGTCTGAGCAGTATAAGAAAAGTCAAATCAAATTGCACGGTGCCTACATATATTGTATAGCTCCACTTACATTGATTATATGTACTTTTTTATAGCACACCTTGACATAACTGTATAGGGAAGGGAGAAATTAGTGGTCTGTGTTTCTCCCCATCTTCCTATTTCTGCTTCTTTTGTGCTTGTGTATTGAAAATGGGAACCCCCACAATTCATTCCTATTGTTGTGGTCTGTAAGTCTGCAAAGAATGCTATCTGTAGGAATAGCCAATATGTGGAAGATAAAATAGAATTTGACTCTAGTCCTACCATTCATCTTCAACCATTGATTAGTGCTCCTGCACAATGTTTCTAAGGATAAATCCAGAGATGGTGAGATGTAAGTCCCATTGGCATTCATTGATGTTTAGTCATCCCTTAATCCCACTGGAATTCTTTTCACTTCCATGGATTTCGTACTTTTGTCTGCATTTCTGTGTACTTAAATCCTGCCTCCCAATCCACCCCTTCTTATGTTCCACTCAGGGGTGGGCTGCTGGGGGTTTGCAGGGCTTCAGGAGAAACTCTAGTTAAGATTTCATGAACCCCCAAATCCCACTCTTGGCTGGTCCCGCCTGCCCATCCCCTCCCATGAGTCCCCACGCCAGTGGTGGGTTGTAGGCGGTACACCACGGCACAGGCGTACCAGAGCCTGCTCGGAGCACCGGATATCGTTCTGTTACGGTGCTCCAAAAGACCTACCCACCCACCCGAGCTCCTTACTGATCTTTTAAGTCTTCGATGCTTCCATGTACAGGCACGGTGCGTACAGCACCTGCGTGATGCTCCGCTGAGCAGCTGGAGCATTGCGGAAGTGCACGGAGGTACTAAGATGCATGTGCATGCTGCGTACGTCCATGTGGATGCTGTTGGGCCCGTTCCAACTGTACCGGAACCCACCACTGCCCCACGCGGCCCATTTTGGATGCAGGTCCGTGCAGGGCACACAAGGAGCCTCAGGGAGGCCAAAAAACGGCCCTACTTGAAGTTCAGGAAGGCTGGAAACAGGCCCATTTCTGGCCTCCAGAGGGTCTCTGGAACCTGGGAGGCCATTTTCACTTTCCTTTGTCATTTTAGAGACTGCTCATTTTACACACAAAAAGTTTCATTTTTTTAACAGTGCGAAACAGTAACACTGGGACAGGGTGACATAGGAGACCAGGCTAAAAGTGTAGAGGAAATTACAAGGGTTTTCAAACTTGGTTAATGGAAAGAAAAATGCCATTTTACTCCACAGTTCCAACCAGCAGCAATAAAATAAAATTAGATAAAAAAAATCAAATCCATTTCAGTTTCGCAGCGAAGCAACAAAGGCTTCCAGAAACAGAAGCAGGCTTATCAAGAAAAGAATTAAAAGATGTTATTTAATGTGTTGGTGTATTCTTACTGTCAGAGCTGGGGAAACAAAGGCTTAAGAAATGTCTACTTCATGTGCTGTTTTTAGATAACGTGACATCTTGGAAGCGTGACAGGTAAAAACCTTAATTTTGCCTCTCTGCATCAGCCACAATTTCCATTTTAAACAATGTTTCAATGGATAAATAGTCTTGGGGAGAGTCTGTAGTTAGTGAGTAGGTGGCATTCTGGAAGCATTTGCAAGCCTAGATAAGCAGCAGAAAATGCAGGCAGAACATCTGGGCTTTCTGCCAACTGTGCATCACAACTGGATAGTTTTCGACTGCCTTTAATATAAGAATAGCTTATTAGATCTAGAAGTGCATCTTAGTGGGGTTCCCCAGATTTGATATGCTGGGAACTTTGTTTTACAGCACTTAGGCAAAACCAGGAAGGCAAGATTTCCATATAACAAGATAGGCAATTTGAAAATGTCTACGTTGATTCATGTTTTATAAGGAAATAACCATGTCAGTCTTTCCCAAAAAACATGGCGGAGCCCTAAAGCCAGTGATGTGCGGTGAGGTTTATAGTTGGTGAGGCAGCAATTTTTTTAGACTTGTGGACTTCAACTCCCAGAATTCCACAGCCAGGTATGCTCAGTTCCGATTTAAAGTGACAGCATTTGTTTTTCTCCTTTGCTAAATAAGTTTCCTTCTTTCTTTTTCTTTTTCTTCTCCCTTCCCCTTCTTCCTCCCACTCTCCCTCCCTCCCCCCTCTCTCAAACACACACACACACACAAAAACACAGTTGCACCAGGAGGATGAAGTTTAAATTCCTCCCTTCCCTCTGACCTACACGTACCTTTTCCAGCTGTTTCAGAGGGGATTTCAACTCTGCTCTTGCTTGTCATCATGAAAAGAAAAAAAATGTAAAAGGAAAAAGGCAAGAGCTGAGGTCAGGCTGGGCTAGTTGCTGCCAGAGTCACCATGGATGATGCTTTTTTAGAGGCTTTTTTAAATAGTTAAGCATTAAGCAGAGTCATCCATGGTGACTCTGGCAGCAACTAGCTCAGCCTGACTTCAGCTCTTGCCTTTTTCTCTTTACATTTTTTTCTTTTCATGATGACAGTGGTGAGGCTCTGCCTCCCCTGCCTCCCCTGACTGCACGTCCCTGCCTAAAGCCAAACCAATTTTATTTCAGCCAGAGGTGGGTTTCACATTTACCACTGGTTCACCACACACCGACAATGTGTTCATGTGTGCCTTCCATGCATGTGCCTTCTGTGCATGCGCTTTGCTTGCATGCACAGCTTGCACACATGCACATGGCTTAGCTAAACAGGACAATATAGAGCCAGGGCAGATGGACGAGGACCGGCCCCTCGCAGGTTGCCACTACCAGTCTGCCCGAACCAGTACGAACCTGCTGAATACCACCAGTGATTTCAGCCCATGGAGAACTCCTATCGGCAAAGAGCCATGTTGGGTTGCTTTTCACTGCTCAATGCTGTAGTTGCCTTCAATTGGGAGTTAAGGCCACCCATTCCTGTATTTGAGATTAACAAGATTAAATGAAAGATTAAAGAGGCCAATTCACCTGGCCTGGAACCAAGACCCATTTGGGGAGACGGGAGCTTTATGTAAAACATAGTAAATGTTTAATCAAATTAATGAAATTAAAACCATAGCAGGAAACATAAATTAGTAGACTATTCAGCTGCCAGAGGAACATATCATTAATAATGGAAACAATTACAGTCTTCTAATGGAAAGACATTCACTGACATGACTTCTAAAGCGGTAATTGGGAATCAATTAATATTAAAGTTTAGAACATAAATCAGTTTCTCTCTGATTACTTGCTAATCCCATCTCAAATGAAATTGAGAGAGACATAATAAACTTTATTTATGTTGCTAACTTTCTTTCGGGAAGTTGACTTAAGGTTATGATGCCATAGCTGCATTTATAGTAAACTAGCCCATAACCCGGCATTGGATGTGTATTTATTTATGCGGGGGGGGGGGGGGCAATGTCCGGACCAAACATAATTTCTAATGTTGGATTTTCCCCTTTACCAGAGGGAGCCCCCTTGTGGAATACTGTGAAGCCATTACTATGGCAACTCCACTGCCCTGTACAATAGAATCCATTTTATGGCTGTACAATAGAAGCCATTTTAAGGCACGACAGGCTTAAAACAGAACACACTCCCCAAGGGGTTTTAGGGGTGTCTTATCCCCACAGTATATTTCTCCAGAGAGTAAGTCATCTGAATACCAAGTATGGTTGAAATTGCTTGAAGTGTTCCAGAGTTATGCTGGAACACACGCACACGCACACGCACACACACACAAACACACACACGCACACACACACAGAGGGGGGAGGGAGGGAGAGAGAGAGAGGGGGAGAGAGAGATTTTTATATATAGAGAGAAAGTGATTTAATAAAGATTAAATTTCACACCATATAGACAGGCCTTTTCTGACTGAACTGAAATAAAGTTTGGGATTCATGTTTATTCTCCCTTCCCAGACGCAAACAGTTTTCTTCTTTTTGTAGGTCTGGAAGAATATTTTAATTGCTACTCAGTTTCACTTTCCAGAGTCTTAAATTTAACTGGCAAAGGACTAATCAAAATCTCCTGGAACAGGGTGTCGTCCCCCCCCCCCCCAGTATATCCAATTATTGAAAGAGCTGAAGGATCAAGTTAAAGAAAGGAGAAAATCCATCTATATGGTCACCAAAATTGCTGCTGGTTGGATGACACATAATCAATAATCAATCAATCAATTTGAACGCCACCTGCTTTCTGATCTCTGCAAAGAAGAACTCAATAACTACTAAACCAATTAAAGCAAATATGGAGACCCTCATACTACTTTCAGCTTAAGTGGGACAATACTCACCTATGATCCCCTGGAAAGATGTCACGGTAATCTTTAGTAAATGTTGGCATCTTAAGCCTTGCTGGAATTCAGCCTTTGTCTGTTCCTCCCCCTCTAGCCCAGTCTTCCACTGTTGAGATAAATATGCATAACTAGGTGTCCTCAGCATACTGATGATGCCTCACCCAAAACTGACAGATGGCTTTATATCGATGTTCAAAAGAGTAATGGAGAGGTCCATGTCCTGAGACATCCTATTCTCAGCCTTTTCTCCTTCATTAAAGTGATTGGGAAAGAGTACAGCACTCTTGATGGTCCGAAAAGATACCCTCATCACTGCTGAGAAGTCTAACAAAATAGGATTGGAGGCAAAAGAGAAGGAAAGGAAAAGAAAGAGAAGGGAGGGAAGGGAGAGAAGGTAGGAAGGGAGGGAGGGAAGGAAAGAAGAGAGGGAGGGAGGGAAGGAGGGAGGGATAAGGTAGGAAGCAGTGGTGGCATTCATTTTTTTTTACTACTGGTTCTGTGCATGTGTTGTGGTGTGTGTAGTGTGGTTGACATGGTGTGGCGTGGCGTGGTGAGCGTGACGTGGTTTGGTGTGGTGGGCATGGCAGGGGAAGGATACTGTAAAATCTCTATTCCCTCCCCACTCCAAGGGAAGGATACTGTAAAATCCCCATTTACACCCAATTAGCTGGGACTCGGGAGGCAGAGAATAGATGGGGGCAGGACCAGTCAGAGGTGGTATTTACCAGTTCTCCAACTACTCAAAATTTCCTTTAATTGGTCAGAACCTGCTGAATACCATCTCTGGTAGAAAGGGAGGGAGCGAGGGAGAGGAGGGGAGGAGGAAGGGAGAGAGAAGGAAGGAGGAAGGGAGTGAGGATGGAGGGAGGAAGAGAGGGAGGTACAGAGGAAGGGAGGAAGGGAGGGAGGGAGGGAGGGAGGGAGGGAGGGAGGGAGGGAGGGAGGAAGGAAGGAAGGAAGGAAGGAAGGAAGGAAGGACTAAATGCATTCATTAAAGCTTTGCTTTAGAAAAGCCTTCATTGATATATATTTTTCTGTATAAAATATTGGAGAATGTATATCTTCATTTGTTATCTTTTACCTAACACTGTTAATATATATATTTCAAGAGCAGGAAAGAATGCAGTCCTATCAAAATGTATTTTCTCTTGTGCAAAATAAATCTGGCATGGACTGATTTTTGTAAAGAGGCTATTTATATTTAAATATTCTCCCCCAAAGTCCAGGGCAGCTTTGATGGCAGAAATAAGCTCCAGGAAGCAGGAAGTCAAACCAAGACCCAGCCTTACCATCATAGACAGAGTTGCAGGGTAAAAACAGTGGGAGATAGTAAAAGATCCCATTCTCCTCTCTCTTCTGATCTGCACCATCCTACTAAAAAGCCGAAAAGAGAAATTGAGTTACCAGGAATGAATTAGGCAAGAAACAATGGATGAATCACACGTACCCCAGACACGGTGACATACAACACACTGAACTGCTTTTTATCCCTGAAAGCAACCAAGAATAAGTCTCAGCCAAGAAGAAGTCAGAAAGTTAACAACGTATTTTCCCCTTCAGGGAGCGCCACGAGAGAGCCTGTCAAGACCTTGGCTCTGGTCTTGTGAATGTGTTCATTACAACTTTTACAATATATTCTTTCTGCTCCAAGCTGTCATGGGTCCCACCTCATTAGATGTTTATGAGCGTGTGCCTGACGTACTAAGCTTGCTATTTCCAAGAAGAAAAAGAAAGGGGGGGGGGAAACATTGAAGTGGACAGCAGAAAAACAAAGTTAATTTATGGTGGTTCTCTTTTGCAGGAATTAGAATACGTGCCGTAGTGAAAGCTAAGCAGCAGATAACAAGATATTTTTTTAATATATTTTTTTTTTGCAAAACAATGCCTCCGTTCAAATCATAAGGGAGGCATATTTTGAAAGCAGAAAATATTTCCAAATGCATTAGGCAAATCTTAGTTTTGCATGGCTTTCTAGGAGAAGGTTGCTGCTGCAGATTACCCCGGGAATGGAATAAATTCAAGAGAGTGAGAATAGGATTCCGAAAGATCCAGGTATTGATTCTTAGATATATGCAGTGCTTCTGCCACAAAAAACCCCACAATATTTTAAGGAATATTCTTTTCATTTTAATATTTCATCATTGCAACTGCAGGATTATTAACTAGGGAGAAAGCAGGGAAGAGAAATTTTATAATGTAATTGTTAAGTAGGGACTTTTTTCCACCATATTGGTGCTTCAATGATGAAAGCAGAGGTGTTATTTAGCAGGTACTGACCAGTTCTGGAGAACCGGTAGCGGAAATTTTGAGTAGTTTGGAGAACCGGTAGATACATCTCTGACTGGCCCCACCCTCATCTATTCTCTGCCTCCGAGTCCCAGCTGATTGGGAGGGAATGGGGATTTTGCAGTATCCTTTCCCTGGAGTGGGGAGGGAATGGAGATTTTACAGAATCCTTCTCCTACCAGGCATGCCAAGCCATGCCACACCCACCAAGCCATGCACACAGAACCAGTAGTAAAAAATTTGAATCCATCACTGGATGAAAGAGTTTGCTGATGACATCATCATTCCCTGGGGGATGTCTAGCTGGGGCTTCCATTTTCCCATGAAGTTCCCCACTGGGAGTGGTACCCATTAATCTACTCACGGTTGCCCACTTTTGAACAGCTGGGCTGGTAGGAGCTGGAGCATGTCATGGGAGCTCATCCTGTTGTGCTGCAGCAACGGGTCTCAGATGTGAACCTGCCAATCATCAGCCCAACGTTCTAACCTTGGGAGCCACCATGTTCCAACCCAACAAGCTATGTGATGTCTGATTGGCCCCAACTCTCTTACCCACAAGTAAGAGTGGTTAAAATAAGCAGGCTGATGTTAAAGTAGATCAGGATAGGGTTACAAGCCATACTTCCAGCTCATCTGTAATCAGCCAGAGGCACACATCAAGGTTGACTTTTTTGGAATATAGAACAAATTTGATTTGTGGATCATGATTTATTAGAAGAGGACTAAACCAGGCTCAGGTTAAGGTGTAATTTTCAGTCTTACTCTCTGATAATTTCTTTCTTACTCTGGAACCCTCCATGACAAAACAGTCAAGCAAATAATCAGAAAGGATGTGACAGCATTCTTACTCATTAGTCCATCTGAAGAATTCTGCCTAGTAGTAGAACAACTGAGTTTTAGGAATGAAATTGGGCAGAAAAAAAATAGAGATAGAATTGTAGTGTCTGTCTGTCTGTCTGTGTCTGTCTGTCTGTCTGTCTGTCTGTCTATCAATCTATCATCTATCATCTATCATCTATCATCTATCATCTATCATCTATCATCTATCATCTATCATCTATCATCTATCATCTATCATCTATCATCTATCATCTATCATCTATCATCTATCTATCTATCTATCATCTATCTATCTATCTATCTATCTATCTATCTATCTATCTATCTATCTATCTATCTATCTATCTATCTATCAATCTATCTGGATAGTTAGATAACTAGATAACTGGATAGCAATCATCTAGCTAACTATAATATTTCTCTTTATCAACTATCTATCATCTATCTATCTATCTAATCTATTTATCATTTTCAGAAATAACTTTTATGAGAAGGAATTAGAACATTGTCTCCTACATATTTATGTCTGAAGGAACATGGTAGCCATCATTATACCAAAATGGTGGAAGGAAGGAAGGAAGGAAGGAAGGAAGGAAGGAAGGAAGGAAGGAAGGGTACAATGTAAATTTTAAAAAAAAATATCTGATTTCGGATATGCCTTTTTTTCCAGTAAAATATTAGTGGGTGATGTCTTATTTTCCAATTCCTCTTCTGCACCATTTATTTTAATTCACTCATCTGGGAAGCAGTGCAGCTAAGTGTCAAGATTTATTTCATCATATATATCTGGCAAAAAAATTAATGTCCTGTTCAAAAGCATTGTCATGGATTGGTTTTTATAGACCGAATATTTAGGGTCAGATTTTGCTACCCAAAAGTCAAATAACACTTTAAAGGAGGAGCAGGGTCATGAGTTTGATGGATATCAAAGTCAAATTATATTTAATGTTTCTCTTTTTCTCTTTCTTCCTTTTACTCTTCTCTATTGTCTGTCTGTCTGTCTCTATCTATCTATCTGTCATCTATATATCATCTATATCTATCTATCTATCTATCTATCTATCTATCTATCTATCTATCTATCTATCTATCTATCTATCTATCTATCATCTATCTATCTATCTATCTATCTATCTATCTATCTATCTATCTATCTATCATCTATCATCTATCTATTTTCTATTTAGGGCATTTTGCAATTGAAGTCACAACTGAAAAATCTTGGATGAGAAGTGAAATGTCTTCCTCAAAGAAAAACAACAACAACGTTCATTTGACTTTTGAAAAAAAGAAACACCTTTGAGACGTATGGGGGGGATTATGCTCCAATTGTGTTTTTCTTTGTTATTTTGTGGGTGTGGGTGGGTTGTTGTCGTTGGGATGTTATGACATGTTGCTTGTTGGAACACTATTGCTCTTCAATTTCATTAGGCAACTAATGTTGGTGTGTTCATCTACTGGTTTTAGGGGTGTGTGGGAGGGAAGGAAGGAGAGAGAGAGAAAAAGAGAGAAAGAGAGGAGGGAGGGAGGCAGGGAGGGAGGGAGGGAAGGAGAGAGATAAATAATCCCAAGGTCCCAGCTCATTTTTCAGAGTCCCCTTGAAATCACTATTTTTTGGTAACAAACTGCCAATAAGTGGAGACATGTTTTCACTGATTTTTTCAGAGGGATAATGATGATAGAATACACTTTGTATTTCAAACCCTTTTCCCCCAAATTCAAGGAAAACCAATTTCCACCGCTGGCACAAGTATAATTAGCCTAACAGTTTCTTTCTAACTCTGGAAAAAGTATTAAAATATTAAACAACATGAACTGTTAACATTTCAGCGCACATCACACTCCAAAAACCAAAACAAAACAAATCATTTCTGATCCCTGATCCAATCAGTTGAAAATCTGGATCAATCTGATAAGCAAACAAATAAGGTAGCTAAGGAAGATCAAACATTTCACTGATTGGGAATAAATAACCAATTCCCTGGTATATTGTCTGTCAGAACTGGTTGAACTAATGAGATGTTATGGAATATTTATGAACAGGTCATCATCTGAGGGAAATTTTGGGCAGCAGAGATTACCAAGTGGATGGAGTAAGAAGAATACTGCAAGAAATTATGCCACGGAGGAAAGGAATGAAAGAAAAAGGTAAAAAATAGTCATTCTGTATCATTCTTTTGCTTTAAAATCACTCCAGTCTAAGAAAAATATCATGTGAAACATGGCAAGTAAAGACTGTTGAATTGTCTGTATGAAATTGAATTGTGGGTTTTTGGGTGAAAATTAGACAATGATAAAGGATGTAACCTAATTAAAATACTTCACAGATCTGCTTGAAGAAGACATCGATTATTTCATACCGGGGTGTCAAATTCAAGAACCAGGGGCCAAATCCGGCCCATGAAATCTGGCCCTGGAAACAGTGAAGGACCAGGCCACCAATCATTAGATCTGGCCCTGGAAACAATGAAGGATCAGCCCATGGTGCTTCTGCCAGTGAAAACAGGCTCCTGAGCTCTGTTTTCGGCTGCCATGGATTGATTGATTGATTGCATTTCTATGCCGCCCTATTCCCAGAGGGACTCAGGGCGGCTCACAAACCAAAATAGGGGGGGGATACAAACAGGGGGGGCCTCCTACAACTCACTGCCAGTGAAAATGGAGCAAAGGAAAACTGCACCAGCTCCCTTTTCACTGTCAGAGGGTTACAGGAGGCCATGGCAGCTGAAAACGGAACTCGGGAGACCATTTTCACTGGCAAAGTGCTCGGGCCACCACAGCCCCCCCCAGCAGGAGTGACATCGAGCTGGCCATGCCCACCCCAGCCACACACCCCCAAGGTCAAACACAACCCTGATGCGGCCCTCAATTAAATTAAGTTTGACACCCCTGATTTAATAAGTCTTCAATAAGTTCTTGACTTGAGTAATTTCTAAGGGAGTAGAATAACAGAGCTGGAAGGGCCCTTATAGATCATTTAATCTAACCCCTTGGCCAAGCAGGAGACCCTACACCATTTCTGACACAGGGCAGTCCAGTCTCTTCCTGAAAGCCTCCAGTGCTGAAGCTCCCACAACTTCTGAAGGCAACTTCTGTTGTCTGATTGGTTGATTGTTCTCACTGTCATAAAATTTTGATTATTTCTAGGTTAAAACTCTCCTTGTTCAGTTTCCATCCATTATTCCTTGTGTGGCCTTCAGGTGCTTTGGAAAATAGCTTGACCCCCCCTCCTCTCTGCGGCAGCCCCTCAAGTATTGGCATACTGCTATATTTTCTCCCCTGGTCCTTCTATTCACTGGACTTCACTGGTGAAGTCTCCTTCAAGTTCTGAGGACCTCATGGAAGGATCCATTTACATATCATAGTGTGTTCTTTTTATTTACAGCTGTACCCATTTTTTTGGTGATCTAACATCTAAAATTAAATAGATCTGACTTGTCTTAAGTTTTTGGGCAACAGCAAAGTCAAGGTCATCACCCCTTCTCTGGACCTCTGGATAGCTGCTGCCATCTGCTGGATTTAATCTTCAGAAAGGTTCCCAAGTATAGGGATTTGGTAGTTGGTTGGTATGCATGTATGGTATTTTCTATGTGATCTATTTTTGTTGGGAATTAATTAATTTACTTCCAAGTAATACGATAAATATGCCTGATTTAGTCCCTCATCTAACCAACTGTTCAACAAAGAAACAGGAAGCAAGGAAGGGCCAAAATCCCTACATGGAATCTACAAAATGTAAAAAAATATAACAATTTCTACCTCCCATCCATTGTATTCATTTCTCCCTGACCTACATCTCCCTCCTTCTTTTTAATCAATTTATTCTTCATTTCAGATCCCCACTGATCAACATAATAATTCAGATTTGAATTGGCCATGTAGATATATCATCGGTGTGACCAAGGGTGGTATTGACTTAACTTCCCTACTTGTTCACAAATGTGAGCGCGCCCATCCACACATGCGCTCAGCCTTCCACGCATGGACTTTGGCTTGAAAAATGTGCTTAAATTGGAGGTCATAGAGCAAGGTTCAATGGGCGGGGCCACCCACAATTTCTACTACTGGTTCAGGTGAACTGATCCGAACCAGCTGAATACCACCTCTGGGTATAACACAAAAATGCTTAGTCCTGAATTATGGAACACTTAAAAAGTGTGAACCGATTTCAGTGGGCCAAAAGTAACAATATTAAAAAAAAATAACAAGAACAATAACGTATCACTGAAATCTTAACCTGTCATATAAAAGTGCAGTTTGTTGATGTCTCCTTTCCTACTGGCCATGGTTCCTTAGCAGAGGTGGGTTGTTAATTCTTTTAGTCTTGGTTCGAGTGCAAACAACATTTCCGTGCATGTGCAGAAGCTTCTGCACATGCGCAGAAGCATCAGGGCGGGTGGGCGGAGCCTCCCGCCACTACTACTACTGGTTTGACCAATCCGGGCCGAACTGGCAGTAACCCACCTCTGTTCCTTAGGACATTCTTCCGAGAAGAATTTGTATTTTTAAATCAACTCTGACATGTGCCAAAAGGGAGGAATTGGGAGCTTGTCAAAACAAGGATTAAGTCATCTTCCCAGGAAAGTATTCAGGGAAACACATAAACTTTTAAAGTGGGAACTGATTATAGAAATTGACCTTTATATATTTATTTATCTGGCATAAATTTACCTTCACATCTGCCTAATCAGCTATTTTTTTACTTAGCTGTGAAATCTTTCCCTTTGTGGGCCCAAAACTGCTGTATAAGCTGCCTTTAAATTATTTTAAATGGAGTTCCCAGCTACCGCTTATTCGTTAGACATTTTATAGTTGTCAGCCCCAGCGCAAAACCTCCACCGCTATACCATAAGTTGGGAGGGGGGGAAAAGTTGTGATTTTTTACGACTTGGCTACATTAATTAATTTATTAAATATTAATGATGGAAAAGCAATTCAAATGATGCTATATTAACGGTCTCTGGAACACTAACATGTTATTGCCCCATTCATCAGTGCTTGTGGTTGAAACGTACAGAGGACTATAACTGTTAGATGAGGTTTATTCAAAGCATATGTTGTTAATCTCGTTAATGGAATAACAAATATATAGCTGGGTGTATTATCTTGGAGACTTACACTTAGCCACACACATATCATCTGCTGCAGACGGGATGATTAGAGCCTCTTTTTACATCAGGGGAAAATGCCTGACATAAATTAATGCATTTGATAGCCATAAATGTACTTGTAATTCCATTGCTGTCTACTTTGTAATCAATAGGAAGACAGAAGGGAACTGACACGGAATTCTCCCTTCCGCCTTATTATAAAACATGAACTATGCGTCCAGCTTTCGGACGGATCCCAAGAGATCAGATTGAAAAGCCCTGCTTGTTCATTTAATAAAATGCAGCTTCGGGTTCAAGAAAAGATTCATTGGTGAAGCTTTCAGGTGGACCATATTTTTTAAGAGAGACCCCCCCAAAAAAAACCAACAACAACAACAACAACAACAACAACAACACACACACACACACATAAAATACAACAATCTTCTGCAAGAAGCTGGCAGAAATGAAACAGATAGTAAGGCTAGAAGGAGATGAGGTAGGAAGGACAAGTGAGGAATGAAGCAGTGGAGAGAACATTTTGGAAACAACTGGCTTTGACTAGAATCCGCTTGAGGCCAAATGTGATCACCTACAAAGGATGTTTCATTCCCAATCTTCAGAGGAAATTGCCCGTGCTTGTGTCACCAATGTGCTTCTACACCCAAACATAATGGCAAATTTGAAGGAAGAATGAGGTGGGGTTGAAGTACAAAATGGCGGGGGGGGAGGGAGGGGGAGCCCTAAAGGCAAATCCTATTCTGAAACAATCGAGTGAGGATGTGAAGGGGAAATGAATCAAAACGAAGATAAAAGAGCAAAGGCGCTGGAGAGAAAGAGAACTCTGCAGAAATAGCTGATTATCAGGGTAAGCTATTCACGTTTTCAGAATGCCCAGAAGCACCAGCGATCGGTAGATTTCAGTCCCAGAAATCCAACGGCTGACTTGGGAGAAGGCATCATTATGTCTGCTATTCTCCAGGAAAAAAAAGTAGCAGCTAACTTAGAATAAAGCTGTTCTTCATACCTCTGTTCTTATTTAACGTGAAACATTTGAAAAACAGTTTAGCGTGGTTTTAGCAGCTGCAAGTTAGAAGGATTGTGTGCTGTCTTACCACAGTGCAATGTACAGGGATGACTGTCAGTCAGGAATTAGAGAGGAGGCCGTATCCAGCCTCTGCTGTAGAATGGGGGCTCCAGATACTGCTTCAATCGGGCTATTTTAGCTTGGATTAAGAGAGGGTACAACGGATATCAGCAGTCTGAAGAAGGGCTGAAAGAATGGATCAATGTAGCCCATTTTGAATACTGCAGATAGGAATGAAGACTGGCTAAGATTTATGTCATACTTCCACAGACTTCACCTGGTGCTGTTGGAACCTTTTAATATTTTATTTTTTATTTTATTTTATTATTTTTTTATTTTTTATTATTTATTATTTATTATTATTTTTTTATTTTTTATTTTATTATTTTTATGATTTTATAATTTTATGATTTTTTATTATTTTACAATTTTTCAATTTTACTTTACGATTTTACGATTTTACGATTTTACGATTTTACGATTTTACGATATTACGATTTTACGATTTTACAATTTTACGATTTTACGATTTTACGATTTTACGATTTTACGATTTTACGATTTTACGATTTTACGATTTTACGATTTTACGATTTTATTTTATGATTTTATGATTTGATTTTATGATTTGATTTTATGATTTGATTTTATGATTTGATTTGATTTGATTTATTTTTATTTTATTTATTTATTTTATTTATTTTATTTATTTTATTTATTTTATTTATTTTATTTATTTTATTTATTTTATTTATTTTATTTATTTTATTTATTTTATTTATTTTATTTTATTTTATTTTATTTTATTATTTTAT
>NW_028261392.1:10825342-10855342 GCF_051295495.1 Thamnophis sirtalis
CTCTCTCTCTCTCTCTCTCTGTGTGTGTGTGTGTGTGTGTGTGTGAAAATGAATGAAAATGTTATGTCAAAGCACTTGGTATGCCCAAATATGGGAGGGAGCATACTGCAAAAATGGTTTTCTGCCTGGAATGCTCCTAGGGTGGAGCTGACAGGCAAAAGGGAAGCAGCATGCTCCCTCCCATATTTGGCCATACCAGGTGCTTTGACATAACACTTAATCATTTCCTTGGCTCAGCTGATAAGGGAGGAGAGCTTGTGGCTTAGAGGCATATACAACTGCCTAACATGTAAAAATCAGTAGAGGTTTGAATCACAATAAGGGTATGGCTAGCTAATGAGAGCTAAATAGCTTGAAATAGATCTATACTAGTCTCCCTTTATTTTTTAGCAGCACAAATGCAATATATATAACAAATAATAGAAACAGTACATATACAACTGAATACAAAAAAAGACAAATGAACAAGGGAAAAACCCACATATTACAGTGCATCCCCCACCCGCCTGGGGACCTATTTTTTCTCCTTATATTTCTTAGACATACAATATATTCCAATTGTGCCCTTATACCCTCCAAAACAACATATATTCTTGAGTAGGTTTATTACCATTGCCTTCCACCAACACTGATTTTATAAAATCCCCCCATATTTCATTATAATTGTTTACTTTAATAATCCCTTTTTTAAGTTTAATTCATGTTGTTAATTTACCATTTGTTGCCATACTCCAAATTTCATTATGCCACTATTTCTTTGCTTCTTCTTGATCATATAAACACAAGATTGCAAGAATTCAGCTACTGACAGATGATCATGACATTTCCTGTCATTCAAAAGAGTTCAAAACGACTAATATTTGAAAGGTAGCATTTATCTATGTATGTTTTATGAAATGCAAAGAGATGATGTTGGTCAGAAGCTCAAGAGGGTGACCAGATCTGCAATAGTATTGAATAAGTTTTAGCATCTTCCCCCAAATCCCTTGAATTTGTTGGGAAAGCTGTAAAAAGAAAGGAAGATACTACAAAACTTGCAATTTGTGATGAATTCTAAACAGAAAAGAAAAAAATAACCTCTCCAGACATTCCATGAAGAAATCAGAAGACTGTGAGGAAGTTGGATTTGAAGCCACACAGATAAAAGATATTACCTATAGCAATCAAAGGATACACAGATTAAATGTCCTTGGGGACAACTAAGCACTGTCCAGGCATAAATCAAGCCAGCTTTCAGAGGGGCTGGCTCACAGAATGAAAATGAGCATAATGGACAACCATTTAAATATGAGCCAGCAGTGTGCAGCAGCTGTCAAAAAAACCAACACAGTTCTAGGCTGCATAAACAGAGGGATACAATCAAGAACACGTGAAGTGTTAATACCACTTTAAAATGCCTTGGTAAGGCCACACTTGGAATACTGCATTCAGTTTTGGTCACCACGATGTAGAAAAAATGTGGAGACTCTAGAAAGAGTTCAGAGAAGAGCAACAAAGATGATTACGGGACTGGAGACTAAAACATATGAAGAACATTTGCAGGAACTGGGTATGTCTAGTTTAATGAAAAGAAGGACTGGGGAAGACATGATAGCAGTGTTTCAATATTTCAGGGTTGCCACAAAGAAGAGGGAGTCAAGCTATTCTCCAAAGCACCTGAAGCAATCGGTGGAAACTAATCAAGGAGAGAAGCAACTTAGAACTAAGGAGAAAGTTCTTGACAGTTAGAACAATTAATCAGTGGAACAACTTGCCTGCAGAAGTTGTGAATGCTCCAACACTGGAAGTGTTTATGAAGATGTTGGATAACCATTTGTCTGAAGTGGTGTAGGGTTTCCTGCCTAAGCAGGGGGTTGGACTAGAAGTCCTTCAAGGTCCCTTCCAAATCTGTTATTCTTTAATTTCCTGAAAGGTGCATTCTGCCTCACTAACCTGTTAGGATGTCTTGAGATGAACTCTGGGCTGTTAGATGAAGGTGTCCAGATCAAAACTGTATGCTTTAAAAAAAAATAGACCAAGTTCCTCATCAAAAGCTCATGAATAAAAGAATCTCTATAGGACAAGGTTATACGTTATAGAGCAGCTATATTTCAGGGCAAACAAGAGAATAAAGAAGGAAGTAGAAGGGTTTTTTTTGGTATAAAATAATCAGAGGGAAACAAGGCCCAATTTTCACAAACACCTCTGCTCATTTCAAGGTCATTTCCCAAGCGTGTTAGATTTGCTCTCAAAGTAGCAAAGCTCTTTCTCTTTAATAAACAGGATGGTTCTCTGATAAGCCGAACAGGATACGCGTAGCATATTGTTACTAGAAAATCTATATTAAGCTCTTCAACACTCAAAGGCATGGTTGACTACCACCAAGATTGAGGGATACTCTTCTTCAAAGGTGCTTTTTTTTTAAAGAGGCAACTGGACTTTCTGGTTTTTCTTTGAAGACTTTGCTGATTGAACTGCTAGTTGAAGTAAAAGGATACAAATAACCAGCCGCCTGCAAGAAGCATAAATCCTTCCATTCCCCACCATCCAGTCAGAGCTGAAGAAGGTTCTTGGATGAGAAGCAAAAGTCTTCTCATCCCAGAAAGTTGCTTCTTAGGGGGGGGGAAAGCACCTTTGGGACAACCATGACCTGGATCTCCATAGATTCTCTTGTCCAAAGTTACTTTGTAAAGATAGACGCCCCATGTCTCAGTCTCTAAAAGCAAAATGAAGTAGTCTAGAGCAAAATGAAGCATCCCACTGAGGGAATTCAGTATATCATCCCCTCACATCACAAAAGAGCCATCTGTTGCCTCCTTGGTTGTAGAGAAGTTAGGATAAGATTGCAGAAGATGTAGTTGCAGCATGATTGTTTCATTAAGTATTTAAGTATTTAATAAATTTATAGGCTGCCCAATCCCGAAGGACTCCGGGCGGCTAAATTGTTTCCACTTCTATCCTCAAAACGGTGCTATACAGCACTGCGCACCAAGACAACTAGACACAAGAACAGTTTTTTCCCTGAATGCCATCACTCTGCTAAACAAATAATTCCCTCAACACTGTCAAACTATTCACTAAGGCTGCATTATTATTATTAGTCTTCTCATGGTTCCTATCACCCATCTCCTCCCACTTATGATTGCAGGACTGCAACTTTGTTGCTTGTATCCCTACAATTTATGTTGATATTAATTGTGTCCTGATTGCTTATTTGCACCCTATGACTATCATTAAGTCTTGAACCTTATGATTCTTGATGAATGAATCTTGTCTTTTTATGTACACTGAGAGCATCTCCAATCACCAATAAAGAATTGAATTGAATTCTATTCTATTCAATTCTCTCTTCTATTCTATTCTATATCCCTATTCTATTCTATTCTATTCTATTCTATTTTCTCTTCTCTTCTCTTCTCTTCTCTTCTCTTCTCTTCCCTTCCCTTCCCTTCCCTTCCATTCCAATCCAATCCAATCCAATCCAACCCATTCCATTCCATTCCATTCCATTCCATTCCATTCCATTCCATTCCATTCTATTCTAGAGTGAAGCCCACAGAGATCAGCTAGAAATGCTCCTCAGGAATCTTTGTGGATACCTGCTAATTTGTGACATCTTGGAAGGCAAGAAGAGCTGAAATTCTACTTCTGCATTCAGGAACATTGCACTCCTTCAGATAATTATATAATCCTTTAGTAAGTCCCAAAGAGTGCTTTTTCAAAAGGTGACTGGACTTCATTATTGTTGTTATTGTTGTTGTTTTTCTTGAAGATGTTTCACATTCAGGAAGCTTCTTCAGCTCTTTGCCTTTTGAAAAAGCACTTTTGGGACAGCCATGACCTGGATGACTGAGAATCTCCATAGACATAATTCAGCAAGATTGTATTTTATTGATTTGTCCTGTCTCCTCCTTGAATTCTCTTCACATCCTCCTTCATTTATCACCTTAGATGATATTAGAAGATATCAGCTATGAACAGTCTCCTCCTACTGCTCTGAAGTCAATGTAATTGATCATCCATCTTCAGTGCATGGTTGAGTTGAGTATCAGTTGTTAGAGCTTGGAATCCTGTTTTGTGCGACTCTTATGACTCTTATTGATTGAAGGGAAAAAAAATTGCAGACTTCTCTACAGGTTCATCTCTGATTTGGCAGTTCTTCAAACATCTTTAACTGTTTTTGTACCTGCTATAGTTTCAATCCAACCATGATGATACAGATACACACCATGATACTTGTGGATTTTATTTTATTTTTTGATAGTTTTTCTTTACATACCTCCTTCCCTGTCTTCCCATGACAGTTTTCCCCCTTCCTCAAAACAAATAAACAAAAATTATAACCCCTTGTACGGATTGCGAATAAATGTAGGGGAGTGAACATTTCCAAAGTTTACATTTTTGAAAGTCTTTCCTTCCTCCCTCCTTTCCTCCCTCCCTCCGTCTCTCCCTTCTTTCTTTCTCTCTCTCTCTCTTTCTTTCTTTCTTTCTTCCTTCCTTCCTTCCTTCCTTTCTTTCTTTCTCTCTTTCTTTTTTTTAATTTTTATTTTAAACACATCAACAAAAACAAACACATGACTTAAAACAACATAGGAACATCTTACAGCAGTTCCGTATCGGTTTCTTTACAATTAGTGTTTTCCCTTCTATACATTTCTATCTTGCATTCATGGTCCCCTTATTCGTTATCTATTTTTATGTACAATTCTATATTTATTTATACTTAGGTATTTATAACAAAATATTGTCTACTTATATTGTGCTTTATATTCTTACTACTATCATTTATTCTCTTACATACAATTATAGGTATACATTCACATAGTTATTCTTTTTCTTTGCCATTCTTATACTTTTGTTATTCCATTTAAAAGGTTATAATATACAGTTTGAGTTGCTTGTAGACCTAACCCTAACCTAAAGTGGATTTTCCGTGAATGGGATTTTCCCATGTATTTTGCCAGCAGATGTAGATAAAGCAGGCATGAAAAGTATGCACCCTCCTTATCACACCAATGGATTCCGAATCCATTCACAATGTCATTGGTGCAGTAACAATAGAAGCAGCTGGGACACAGAATATTATGTGTAGACCTCTTGAAAAGCTCATAGATCTCCACCTTTTCTGAAGGGCAACAAATGCAGGTTACTTTCAAGGGAAATGCGATTCCAAAGGACAGGGGTAATTGTGGAGAAGGTCCAAAGAATTGCATGGCTTCAGTGGTAAGATTTAATGTAAAAAAGATGTTGAGACTCTAGAAAGAGTGCATAGAAGAGCAACAAAGAGGATTAGGGGACTAGAGGCTGAAACATATGAAGAACGGTTATAGGAACTGGGTATGTTTAGTTTAATGAAAAGAAGGACTAGGAGAGACATGATAGCAGTGTTCCAATATCTTAGGGGCAGCCACAAAGAAGAAGGAGTCAAGCTATTCTCCAAAGCACCTGAGTGTAGGACAAGTAGCAATGGGTGGAAACTAATCAAGGAGAGAAGCAACTTAGAACTGAGGAGAAATTTCCTGACAATTAGAACAATTAATCAGTGGAACAACTTCCCTCCAGAAGTTGTAAACATTGGAAATTTTTAGGATGTTGGATAGCCATTTGTGCGTAGTGGTGTAGGGTTTCCTGCCTAAGCATGGGGTTGGACTAGAAGACCTCCAAGGTGCCTTCCAACTCTGTTATTGTATTGTATTATTTGTATTGTATCTACCACATCCTATGCTGCATTAGGACCATGATACCATAATTTTTTGAGACTGAAGGATGCCAATGTATTGTATTGTATTGTATTGTATTGTATGTATTGTATTGTATTGTATTGTATTGTACTGTACTGTATTGTACTGTATTGTACTCTACTCTACTCTACTCTACTCTACTCTACTCTACTCTACTCTACTCTACTCTACTCTACTCTACTCTACTCTTTAAAGCAGGGGTAATTAACCTTGGAAACATTAAGACCTATGGACTTCAACTCCCAGAATTGGCAGACTGGGGAATTCTGGAATTAGACTCCATGAGTCTTAAAATTGCCAAGGTTGCCCTTTAGCACGCCAATCCTATCACAATTTTCCAAGCAGGCCGAGAGATTCAAGGAAAGACATTTGTGTAGTCATAAACACAAAACTGCAGTATCAGTTTTTGTCTGTCCGAAGTGAAAGGTGTTCCAAGGACAAGCCATCACTCTGTTTCTTTATATGCGAATTCTAGGTTGAATATAGTAATAAATGAAATATAAGTAGTAGAATGCAGAAGAGCCGTAATAACAACAATACCACTATTGATCAACCTACTGGTAAGCTCTGTTTTGAAAAAGGATGAATAATAGAATGGGAGGCATGCATTTATGGATGCCGTGGGAACAAGAGGCCGAATCTGAAGCAATTCTGTGCCACATATCATGTCAGATGAGAACTTTGTAGCTTTGCCCAGGTTTTTGTTTGTTTGTTTACAGAATTTTCCTTTTATGACACTTGGAATCAATCATGCCATGTTTTCCCAGTCCATGTGTATTCATTGCATCATTTGTCATCTATCTCATGTCCTAGACGGATCGCCTCCGGCAAGGTAAAATGTTAACATCTGGGAGACAGAACAACAGATCAAATTGGGGAAATACTGGGTTATATCCCAATAAAAAAATAGATTATTTATTTATTTATTTTTAAATGCATTGTAGAAAGTCAGCGTCTGCCCTCCTGAAAGAATGAAGTATTTTGAGGATTATTTAAGAAAAAAATAAGGCAGAATATTATATTTCCCAAAGGGAGAAATGGAGAAACATGTTCTTGGAGGCAGAAAGCAGCCCCCATCTTTTCTTAATAGCCTGCAGCAGATGTCAGCACTTTAGGATATAAAGAGCTTATTGAAAGAAGACAAGCATCTAGGTAGCTCTATTCATAACTAAATAGCCATCACTCAAGATTCAACATGGGAAAAAGCCATTAAGCTACAATAGGAATTGCCCAACACCAGTGATGAATTTCAAAATTTTTCCCTACCAGTTCTGTGGGCATGGCTTGGTGATCATGTGATTGGGTGAGCATGGCTTGGTGGTCATATGACTGGGTGGGTGTGGCTTGGTTGTCATGTGACTGGATTGGCACAACTTACTCACACATAATGTAAAAACAGCTGGACTTCACACACAATGTCCCCTGCAACAAGCAGGAACCTCACAAGAGTCACAGAGAGCTCAAAAACAAACTACTACACTGTACACAAAAAGAACACAATAGCTACACAACAGACTCACACACAATGCAAAAGTAGCTGGACTTCACACAAAATGGCCCCTGCAACAAGCAGGAACTTCAAAGACAATCAGGCACAGCTGATTGTCGCACAGCTGATTTTTGGGAAGTTTTTTTTTTATTTTTAAAGCATTTTTGCTTTAAAAATACCATTTGGGTGAACGGTAGCATGTTTTGCTACCAGTTCTGGTGAACCAGGCTGAACTGGTAGCATTTCATCCCTGCCCAACACCCTTTCAGAATACAAACCACTTCATTGCAACACCTTAAGAAACTTCAACCAAACATAGCTCAGACAAACACCTAGGATTTGTACTTTGCCAATAGAGTCAGCTATGACCTCAACATAACCCCTACATGGCCCCATGAGACAACAGCCAATAGGGATACATGTTCTTGCACAGGAGCAGGAAGCTCAAGTGGAAAGCCCAAGAGAATATATAAAACCCCCTTACTCTCAACTCCATGTGGTCAGATCACACAGAATCATCTGTTGATTCTGGTGCTTCACCATTAAACCATCTTTCCAACCCCCTTCCATGTTTCCCGTGTCTTTATCCCAGTTTGGAACTGAACCAGGTGGATATTTCTTTCCACAGCATGATATAGATATAGGTTCTTGACAATCTCTACAAAATCAGTAGGATATCCTTAAAGGACTCCCCATTTCCCCAACTTGGTAGATTTTACTAAAACAAAACCTTGCACCAATTCATGCTCAATTCCTTCATCTGCTTGTTAGTCTGCTCATGATAGCGATTCTTGTGATCTCAGGACAAAAACACAGCCCAAATACAAAGTGGAAAGAAACCCTGCCCACCAAGGATCTCTCTCTCCCTCTCCCTCTCCCTCTCTCTCTCTCTCATTAATAAGTGAAAGATGGATATTTGCAAACAAGTCTGTTGATGCTGGCATTTAGGATTTGTCTATAATTTCTCAACGTCAGTTTTGATTTATTACAAGGATCATTTCAGGATAACAATAGTCCCGAGGTGTCTGAAAATCAATGTCTGCAAATATTTTTCTGATAGGGAAGTTGTGATCATGTTTCTGGGACCAGGGCTAACATATCTGGGCTGCAAGAACCCCAGTGACCAACCAAAGCTATCAGAAAATGACTGATTTCCACATTTTTGCGGACTGAATATAGTGTATCTACTTTGTGGTGTTACCTTTAGATCCGTGATGGCGAACCTATGGCATGCATGCCACAGGTGTCATGCAGAGCCCTTTCTACGGGCACATGAGCCATTGCCCCAGCTCAGCTCCACCATACATGTGTGCACACTTCCCGCCAGACAGGTGGTTTTTGTGTCTGCCACTCATTCAGGGGAGGGCGGGACACATGCAGGAGACACGTACGCATTCGGGGTGGAGAGTCGGGTGTGCATGCATGGAGGTAGAGGAGCAATGGGGGTGAGGTGCACCCCTCTGCAGCCCATTTTTGGTCCCAGGAGGCTACAGGGAGGCTTAAAACGGGATGTGGGGGGGTCATACAGGGGTGTGTGTGTGTCACACTTGCATTGCATTTTGGGTGTGGATGTGCCTATGCATCTTCCTTTGGCATGCAAAGACAAAAAGGTTAGCCATCACTGCTTTAGATGTTTGCTTGAGGTGTATGGGGTGTTTAGGGAGGGGTAGCACCTCTGCTGTAGGGGCGTGTTGTGTCCTTTTAGGGCAGTTCATTTTAGGGCAATTTTTGAGGCAGCTCATCCACCTTTGGTGCCCACCTGTCACTTAGCTCTCACCTATAACTCCTACTAGCTGTATCATGCACGGCGGTCCCACCCTGGGGAACAGTTTTGACAGGCTGGCCAAGGCAGGTTGAGAGTAGCTGTTGGGTCATTGACCTTCGGTGAGATAGGGACTTATATCCTATCTCGAGCATGTGAAGTCAGATTCTGGCGGATTGAGTGGATGAAACCGACTAGAATAGAACAACAGTCATGAAGGCAGTCTCTGCAAGCGATGTGGTACATTAAGAACATGGCAAGACACAAAAGACGTCCTGGTCAACCACTGCACTCAGCCCATCTCCAACTGTCTCAACTCTTGTCCTGCTAACAGAGCAAGATGGAATCTGGGAAGAGAGAGTGAGGCTGACTCTGCACACCTTTCCCTCATTTTAATCCAATTCTCATACAATTCTTGGCATCCCCTCAATTAGATGCCAAGGTCCTCTTCAAACAGGATGGATGAACATCAGATGTTTGCTTATCCTTCTGAATAATTGGATGGAATTAAACTTTTCTAATACACACTTTTTTGCAATTGTATTCCTCTGACCTCCAGATTTTGTGCATACAAAATCAACATATAATAAAGCAATTAAGTGAGAAAATGTATCATAGATTGGATGCAAACTGGCTAACCATTCTACTGTAAAAACATACAGTAGGCATCACAAGGGAATTCCAATTTTAATAACTTCAAAATCTCTCATAAACAATTTCCTCCCTCCCCCCCTTCCTTTATGGTAAGATACTATTGATATCAAGCATGAGAGCTGCACAAACATTTTTTTTATAGTCGGACAATTCCAAAAGAACATGATTGCTTCTTGGAGACTGAAAAAAAGGATGAAGAGTAGAAATGAAAACACACACACACACTCCTTTTCATCCTGCCACTTGCACACTAGTACTGTATATCTGAACCAGGAACAACTTTTTCCCAAATAAATATGTATTATTTTACAGTGATGGTTTTGGCATGTAACTGTCCAAAGGAAGACATTCAAGTTATTCTGACAATTGCTAATTGGATGAAGGGCGTTGATTGACAATGGCAAGGAGAGGTAACTTCAAGGAGACACTGGCAGTATATTTGGAAAATGAGGTTGAGTCTACATTAATCACCACTGAATTATGCACCAAGCAGTGAACTGATTTTTCTTTTCTTTTTTCCCCTAGTACCTAATTTGGAGGTAGATTCTTCTTCAGTATAATAAGCAATGAATACCCTATGGACTATTTCATGAGTAAAGAATGGAAGGAAAAAACAAGAGAGAGAAGAAAATGCCACTTTTTAACATTTGGAGATTCGGAGATTCTATCTATCTATCTATCTATCTATCTATCTATCTATCTATCTATCTATCTATCTATCTATCTATCTATCTATCTATCTATCTATCTATCTATCTATCTACCTACCTACCTACCTACCTACCTACCTACCTACCTACCTACCTACCTACCTATCTATCTATCTATCTATCTATCTATCTCAGGTCGACTCAGCCTTCCACCCTTCCAGGATGGGTAAAATGAGGACCCAAATTGTTGGAGGCAAGAGGCTGACTCTGTAAACCGCTTAGAGAGGCTGTAAAGCACTGTAAAGCGTCATATAAGTTTAAGTGCTACTTCTATTGCTGTCTCTCCCTCCCTCCCTCATCTCTCTCTCTCCTGTCTGTCTGTCTGTCTGTCTATCTGTCTGTCTGTCTGTCTATCTATCTATCTATCTATCTATCTATCTATCTATCATCTATATCTATCTATCTATCTATCTATCTATCTATCTATCTATCATCTATCTATCTATCTATCTATCTATCTATCTATCTATCTATCATCTATCTATCTATCTATCTATCTATCTATCTATCTAATCTATCTATCTATCTATCTATCTATCTATCTATCTATCTATCTATCTATCTATCTATCTATCTATCTATCTATCTATCTAATCTATCTATCTATCTATCTATCTATCTATCTATCTATCTATCTATCTATCTATCTATCTATCTATCTATCTATCCATCCATCTATTTCTGATCCCGAGAACACACCTACCATTTACCTCACTAAATTAATTTGGAAAGCAATCGCAAATTATAAAGGGAGAGTAGGAGTGAGTGTCCTTCTCCCTAAAAATTGTGGGTCCATTGGTAAGAAATTCACAATGATAGCAGGTTATCTTTAGATGTTACTGCAGAAAAGAAGAAGAAAAAGACTTGCAATAAATTTTAACTCCGGCATTTTCTGAGTTTCACCGAGATCATGACAGTATCTTGATAGCTTCTTTCTTGAAAAACAAAAACAAAAACTGCAGCAGTTGAAGATTTACACTGTTTCTGACACTCAATATTTTTTTATACATCATATTGAAAAGTTCACACAAGAAGTCCATTTTAACATCTGTGTGGGTGTTTTTCTACTGTAACAGAGCTGCTGTTATGCCACATCATATATTTTTTAACGATTGTGACCTTTTAACTGCGATCTTCTTTCACCTTTCCACTTGGTTGAAAAGTGATCTAAAACATTCTCTATTTTTCCATTATATTCTTATTTTAGTCCAGTCAGAATTGGTTTTGATTGAAAAAGCTCATTTTTATCCCTGTGTATAATCATGGTTGATTATATTCAGGGATCTTCCCACTTTCTCTCTCTTCTCCTAGTTTATTATTCTTGTCTCTCTTTATTAAAATAACTTTTAATTGCCAAGTATTAAATTACGTTTAGTTTTTCCAGTTATTGTATATTTTTTGATGGGTTCCCCCCCTTAGCTAAACCTTCATGCTTTTTACAGTCCCATTATATTTGTTTCTGGGCGATGTTCTATTCTTCTTTGACATTTGACCAATCTTTTCACATTCTTCTAATTTGTCTCTTAATGTCTAGTTAAATTCTGGGACAGCTTCGTGTGTGTGTGTGTGTGTGTATATGCATGCGTGCGCACTATGGTAGCATTTCATTTTCATTTTCCAGCCAACTTCACTAATATCTTCCAACAAGATCAGTATCATTTTTCTTTTGATCTCATTCAATCATTGTTTCCCCACCCAGTACGCAGATAACATATTATATTCTTCTCATTAATGAACAACCAATCAATAATATGGTTTCCTCTATTATGTGGAAAGACTCAGGGAGATGCCTCCAAGCATTTGTTTGCATAATAATGAAGGTTTTTTTTTTCTCTCCAGCCACTAAGTTAATTTTTTTGCACAGCGAGGTCAAGAGCTTTTCATCTTTCTCATTTAAATTCTTTAACTGCGCAAGCATAGACACGACATTATGCTGCATTAATCTTGGGTTAATATGTATGAGAGTACAACCTAAGAAAGTTTGGATAATGTCATTATGACATTAGAAAGTTGAAGATAAAATATAATGGATGGCTTTGGGTGGGCAGTGAAATTCTGATATGAAGCAATGTTGGAATCAAGAGAAGATCATTAAACGTTAAAAGGACTCAAGCTGAAGCTACTGGAATCACTTTTTATGTAATCTCATATTCATTATCCGTATGGGTGTTCAGGACTCTGATTTTCCACATGTTTCTGCAGGCTGAATTATGGACATAAGAATATCAAGAAAGAATCTAGGTTGGAGAAGACTGAATTCACGAATGGCCTAAATATACCTAGAATGTACTTATTTGTTTAGCACATGGTGATGCTACATTAGTCAGGAGCAGAGGTGGTATTCAGTAGGTTTTGACCAGTTCTGGAGAACAGGTAGCAGAAATTTTGAGTAGTTCAGAGAAACTAAGGTAAATACCACCTCTGACTGGCCCTGCCCCCATCTATTCTCTGCCTTCCGAGTCCCAGCTCATTGGGAAAGAATAGAGATTTTGCAGTAACCCTCCCCTGGAGTGGGGTGGGAATGGAGATTTTGCAGTATCCTTCCCCTGCCGTGCCCACCAAGCCACGCCCACAGAACCGATAGTAGAAAAAAATGAATCCCACCACTGCTATTAATCTACTTGCATGTAGCATGCTTTCAGATTGCTAGGCGGGCAGAAGCTAAGACAAGTGATAGGAGTTCGCTCTGCCACGCAGTGCTAGGACTCAAACCACCAGAGCAAAAACCATCTCTGAGCCTTTAAGCCAGGGTTGTCAAACTCAATTTCATTGAGGGCTGCATCAGGGCATGGCCAACTGAGTGGGCATGGCCAGCTTGATGCCACTCCCCAAGCTGCTGGTATGTTTCAACTTCCCATTGAGTAGACCGGGCTGAAGCCACACTGGCCCGATGTTTCCTTTTCACATTGGGTAGATCCGGCTGAAACAACACAAGCCGGCCCCTTACATTTTTCAGGATGGTCCCTTGGGCTGGATCTGACCACATTGTTGCCTGGATCTGGCCCACGGGCCTTGGGTTTGACACCCCTGCTTTAAGCCATTGAGTCCCCATACCTCTCTATATCTGTAAAAAAAGGAAGGTAAAAGAAAAACACCTGACTTCTTTAAAAGATTTTGTCCTACCTTTCTACAATGAGTGGCAAAGTTTGTTGTCTTTGGGAAGCCTTTCTATTAGCATACAGTTGGACTTGACTGAATGAACCAAGTATGGACCTGGGATTTAAGAACTTTCAGAACCTCAAAAAGCAACCAAAATTGTAATGACACGATGTTCAAAAGAAGAGAATTTCAGAATTTGTTGGGATCTGTTAGCCCCAAATAATTGCTTAAAGCTGATATTCTTAAAATCCCCCACTATTTTATTTTTTAGATCATTTGCATTTGAACAATCCCACTGGGTTTGTAAAATGACTTGAAGGAATAGAGAAAGTTTTAATAATAAATTAAGAGCTTCATTTCCCTCCCCCGCCAAAAAAATATATAGTGCAATATTTTATAAAATGTACTGACGCTTCAATATGCCATAAAATACACTTCTCAATGTGTATTAAAATAAGCAATATGTCTCCAGCAATAAATACTAAGGGAATTTCATAAGTGCCAACGTACATATGCACTTTAAAAAAAATCTAATCTAGCCTAAGCAATAATATTCTATCTCTTTCCTTATATAAACCTCTGCTGAGTAATTCTTTCACTTATCTGATGCATTTTTTTTACCATCCTGTTTCTAAACATTTGACTCTATTTATTTTCTGACCTAGATGTAGGTTTTAATTTTTGTTCTGCATGTCCAGATGTGTCATCACCGTACAATGGATACCTTTAAGGCCTCTGAATTTTGATTACTGTATTTTTGGGAGTATAAGACACACCTTTTTCCCTCAAAAAAGAGGCTGAAAATTTGGGTGCATCTTATACACTGAATACAGCATTTTTTTGCTTCCTGAAACTCTGCCCCTTCACGAAAATGGCTGTGCAAAGCCTTTAGGAGGCTTTCAGTGTGCTCCTGGGGATTGGGAGCACTGCCCATTTTTTGCCCCCCCAGCCCCCAGAAGCAGCACTCTATAAGCTTCCTAAAGGTTATCCATGCCCTCTTTTTGAAAAGAAAATTGGCTGTTTTTGTGAAAAACGAGCCATTTTTGGGAGGTTTGCAGAGGGCCCAAACTTTTTAAAAAATTTTCCTCTTCAAAACCTTGCTGTGTCTTATACTCCAGTGCGTCTTATACTCTGAAAAATACGGTATATGACCATGGGAGTTACACAAAGGTCCTAAGAGTGAAAATGGTCATAAGTCACTTTTTTCAGTGCGGTTGTAACTTTGGATGGTCACTACATTACCTGTTGTAAGTACTTGCACTTACTTTAAATTTTTGCCATTTGAAATGCAAAGAAGCATAAGAAAACAGAATCCTTCAGGAGCTTACACTAGAACCATATGAGGATTGCATATTATGTCACCGACTAATCCTTCCCATCCAGAAATGCTCAGTGCTTCTAACATGAATGCAGGGGGGGGGGGTATATTTTCAAAATAAGACCATGGAAATTCTCTTCCACACTGTTCCAAAAAGACTGTTCAAGTTTTATTTGGATTTGGATTTCGTTTCACATTTATGCCAGCAGTATCCATTATCATAGTGCTAGTAATTTATTTGTATCGGTGTGGTTTGCATACAGAGAATCCAGAGAACCAGATCTTTACCCTGATCAGGCCAGCTTATTTTTATCTTAAGTCTAAGCCACATGCTCTATATTAAACTGAAGGATTGCTGGACTGATAAATTCCGGAAAAATATGTATGTTACTGCTCTATCAAGGCAGATGTTCCCTGCATTTCTATTAGCACTTCTATCCAAATCAAGATATATTTCCATCCTTGTTGGGGCAGAAATGAATATAATGATACAGATCTCTCTGGTTCCAAACAGGTGGGACAGGTGAAACTCCAATCAATGCACCTCCCTCTGCCTTAAGAATAGAATTATAAATAACTGTTTACAATTTGCATCCAGTTTCCTTATGTTGTGTATGTACACACACACACACACACACACACACACACACACACACACACACACACACACACACACACACACACACACACACACACACACATATATATATATATATATATATATATATATATATATATATATATATATATATATATATATATATATATATTTTTACAACCCCTGGTAAGCCCCAATTATGGGAGGAAGCTAACTGCTTCCATCATCTGTCAATCAGCTCGTCACAAGAGTCCATCACGACAGAAACCCAATATTTTTACTGTTGCCTTTGTTATATTTGTGTTTTTTTATTTGAACTGATTTTATTTTAGCTGATGAGAGCTAAATAGCTTGAAATAGATCTATACTAGTCTCCCTTTATTTATTTATCAGCACAAATAAAAAAACTATATATATATATATATATATTCCCCCCTAATAATCAAAACTTAACTAAATTTAATTTAGTTCTTTTTTATTAGCCTTTATATATAACCAAAAAGATTTCTAATCTTCCTTTCATGGGTACCATTCAATATTCATATCCAATTATTACTTATCATAACAAGGCATATGTATACATCATTATCATTATCAATTATTTATTTAACTATATCTATTGTCACTAAATTTCACTAAGTTTAACTAGTTTTAAATTATACACTTTCGTCTTTCAACCTGTATCTTTCCAGTAGCAAAAGAGTCTCATATTTTCTGCCATTTGTGGTATCAGTCATCTCCTTAATCAAATTTGTATGGACTGAGTTAAAATACTTGAGTTAATATGAATTATGGTTGATGACCGTGGAAGAGATGCACGGAAGTCTTTTGATACACTTTCTACAGTATGTAAAGAAGGAGGATTCTTTGTGTTGTGTTTGTTTTGAAAATTTTAAAAAATATATAAAAAAAGAATAGAATTCTTTATGGGCCAAGTGTGATTGGACACGCAAGAAATTTGTCTCTGGTACATATGCTCTCAGTGTACATAAGGAGAATAAAATACACTCATCAAGAATAAAAGATACAATACTTAGTGATAATCAACGTTACTAATAAGCTATGAAATCATACTAGGAAACAAATAAAACAATATAAATTGTAAATATACAAGCAACATGGTTATAGTCATAAGTGGGAAGAGATAGATACTAGTAAGGAAGGGAAGGATAATAGTAATACAATCTTAGTAAATATTTGAAAGTGTTGTGGGAATTAGTTGTTAATCAGAATGATGGCATTCGGGGGGAAAAACTGTCCTTGTGTCTAGTTGTTCTGGTGTGCAGTGCCCTATAGCTTTGTTTTGAGGACAGAAGTTGAAACAATTCATGTCCAGATTGTGAGGGGGTCTGTAGATATTTTCACACCCCTCTTTTTGACAGTTCACTCTCTACATCTGCAGTATTATTCCACTGTGTTTTGCTTCAGTCCTTCCAGAGGAGATAGGGTGAAGTGAATTGTGCTGACACAACCATCTGCAGAAGGAGTGATGCTGGGTTACGAATGGTAGAGAGAACATTTGACAGAACCGAATTCCAGTATTTATTAACCCATCCATCTTCAAACTAATCCAGGATGGAAAACCCCTTCATTAGTCTCTGTACTTCACTGAGAAAGGACTTGGCTATAACCCTTCCATGTTCTGTGCACAGTAATTTGGCAAGGGTATGACATTATCAGAGTACACACTTTGCAAATTGAGTATGAAGGAAAAGGTTTGTGACTGCTTTAATTCCTCCTAGTATTTTCTCTCTTCATGCCTGAGGTGAGCTTAGATTTTGCTATTAAGCAAGATTTTGGCTATTAAGTATCAAGTGGGATGGAATAAAAAGGATAAAATTAGTAAACTCAGGGTAACAGTAAAATTCTAGAGATACCTCCTCAGACGCGAGCTCAAAAGAAAAATGTGTCAGGCTCGCAAGTTATCTTTTCTTTCGGACTTTGGGCTTGCCACACATTCTATTATTCATTTTCTGTTGTGGGAAAATGGGAGGGAGATTATGCAGAGTTGGGTGATATGTAGCCATAGTAACATTCTTTTAGAAACTCAAGGTCATCCTTTGTCTCTGCACCTGGCTGGAACTGGATGGGAGGAATCTCTCTTCGTGGCAGTGAAAGATTGGGCCATGTGATGGACTTGTGGGTGTTGGGGTAGGATCTTGAACTTTCAGCTGGGTGGGAAAACCTAGAAGCTTTCAGATTCTGGTTTTCTCAGATGTGACAACATGGCTCTCTTAATCAATTGGAGCTTTGAGGAACCTTTTGCCTCAGACTCTGATTTACTTTCGGATGCTATTTAAAAGAATGCAAATTAATATAAAGTGTCTCACACACACACACACACACACACACACACACACACACACACACACACACACACACACACACACACACACACACACACACACACACACACACACATATATATATATATATATATATATATATATATATATATATATATATATATATATATACACTTAAAGTCATAAGGCTGGCTGATAAGGAGTCATTCTCTGTAGCTCAAATGGTTAACTCCCTGCCTGGGAGGCAATGGAGCACAGGTTCGATTCCCAAACATGGGTATGGCTAACTGATGAGAGCTAAATAGCTTGAAATAGATCTATACTAGTCTCCCTTTATTTATTTATCAGCATAAATATAACATATATACATATAGATATACACACACACACACACACACACACACACACACACACACACACACACACACACACACACACACACACATATATATATATATATATATATATATATATATATATATATATATATATATATATATATATATAAACTACTGAATCCACATTTGTTTCCATTTAATTTTTTCTTATTTCTGTGAGATATTCCCTAACATATGGAATTGTGTGCATAATTCTTGTAACTCCTTCAAATATGCAGAGTTTATTTTTTTAATGCAATGTTTTCCTTAACCCCAAATGTGGTGCTGTTTGGGTGAATTCTTGAACACACCACGACAAATAAAAATAGAGGCTTCTAAGAGTTATAATAAGATTCTTTACTTTTTTTCTCATTGATAACTTCAAAAGTGCTGGAAATTGTAGGAGTAGTAATCCCAACAAATTATAGGAACAGAATTACCTGGCTTAAAACTCCACACCAAAGTACCAACCAATTTGATCAACATCAGTCTGAGGAATATTTACCTCAAGGTCTATAGTTTCTGACTAAAGAGATCTTCACATTTGGGCACTGAGAATATTATGCATTTTGCTTTTGTATAATTAACAGATGCTCAAAATATTTGACAATATCTTGGGATTATGTGACAGTCATTTCATCTGCTTGAAGATGACCATACCGATAGGTGTTCATGCAACATTTATTGCTTAACTTACCTACAAATTTGCTTCTTTTCGAAATTCAGGTCACTTTGTCATTGGTTCATTTGTGGTTAACCATCCCACGTCAACTTACACTGTGACTATTTCCAAAGCAGCTCATAATAACAGAAATAAAATAAAAATATTTGGAGATATATTGGCAGCATAATAACAACAATAACAATAAGAATTCATCAACTGGGTCTAGTTAATGGACTGGGTTTTTTATTCCTTAATTTCTCTGGACTTTGTCCATTAATTTAAAAAGAAAGCATAATTATAGGAAAATCTAATTATTCATGGGCTGGGTAACCCATTTGTCCATAAATTACAATTTCAAAATCCTGTAGGATGTTCAACCAGGACATTTCTTTAAAACATACAATTTTGATGTTATTTCACTTTTAAAGTTTTGGGTTCTACTTACTTGCTTACCATTCTGCTTTGCTCTTTTGATGTTTTATTGTTTGAAAAATCTAGCCTTGTCTATTTCTGAGAAGCTGAACTTGATTATATTGAATTTGAACATACCCAGGAGGTACCTACGAAATGTCTTGCTCAATCTAGTATAATTTTCAGCTTTAAATCTTGACTTGCTTCTAGTTGAAGTTGGCTGAAAATCTCCCCATATATTTTTCTGAAGACCATTCAGTCCCTAGGATATTGATCTTTTCATTTTCATTAATTGATTGATTGATTTTTTTCCCCTTTCTTTCTTTCGCATATGCACATAGGATGAATTCCGGTGAAATTTTCAGGACGGAGTATTTGAACATTAACTTTCACATTTAATTTTACTTGGTGGCATGTCGGGTGCTTCCTATCCTTGCTTTTCAAAGCCTGGATTAGCACAAGACTCTTGTTATAAAACCCTTCATTCACAGTGAAACAACTATAAATAGCAAACTAAAATAATTCTCCATTATTATGGCATGTTCTTAACAGTAATGCTTCCTAATGATAAATAGTTTGGAATGGTGTGCCCTTCATCTATTGTGAGAACATTAATCTACAAGTGAAAAGTTATTGAACATTTATGCCACTGTTCTTTTTTATGAACATATTTTCATTCATCTTAGGCCCCATTTAATACTTCAGACATCACTTCATATATAGCTGGCAATAACTGAAAAATAAGTATCAAGCCCATTTTTTAAATTTGTTTTATGTACGAGATGATGACCAAGGTGAGCCCAAGGGAGAGGTCAAGTGTGTTATGAGTCTTGAATCCATTCATGGCCGCAAGAGATCTAAGCCCAGCCCACATTGAATCCCATTGACTCTTATCTACCAATTTGCTTTGACTGTTAGTAGAGAGTGTTACCGTGCAATAAACCTGTATTCATTTGAACCACCTTGGCTCATAACTGCCTGTGCTTTGACATTTAACTTGCTATGCAACAGAAAGGATTTTGCTATATAACTAGGACATTACAAATCCTGTTTTAAAAACCATCAGAGCTAAGTGTCAATAATAGTTCATTGAAGTAGACTGAGGAATAACGAGGCAGGAGGCGCCTGAGGTAAAAAAAACTGCATTTGCGGGCTTGCGAGTAGCCTTGTCAGTTGTTCGCGATTAAAAAGCACTTGAACCGCTCCAGGAACCTGGCCTATGACTCGCCGGCGGTTCTGAAGGGAGCAAAAGGAGGCATGGAGGCCATTGTTCGAGCGTGTGGTATTCGTTCTCGGTTGCGAGAAAAAAAAACGTAGTTTCTCTGTTCTCTGTTCTAGGCTGTTTAGTCAGGGCCTGAATATCCCATCCTCGTCGCCAGTGAAGTAGACCGAGGAATAACGAGGCAGGAGGCGCCTGAGGTAAGCTAAACAGGTTTATTGCAAACAGAGAATCAACACAACTAGCAGGTAGCGATTCAGCACCTCGCCCTGCTTGACAGCTATTTATACGGAGCTGTCAAGCAGGGCCACCAATAGGCACACGTCTGACAGCCCACTCTTAGCCAGCCACGCCTTAGCCAATCAGGCGTGGCTTGGCTGTTTCTGGCTGTCAGTCGTAAGCGTGAGGGCAAAACATCCATAATTGTCAATAGTGAGTGCAGTTATAGACATTCTTCTTAGTCTTTCCAACTCTTATATTTTTCTCCTCCTCCTCCTGCTCCTCCTCCTCCTGCATAGATTTGAAAAATTGTCAATATCAGTACGCTCCCGCAAGAATAGTTAGTTACATATCATCTTCCATGGACATCCTACTGTATCCCTGATCCCTTACATTTATCTCATCCATTGTCTTCCTCTCTATTCCTCTTTCCCTTGCCAAACTTTTTAATCTAATTCCACCATAGCAGATGGCCAAACCATATTCACTTATGCTTGTGGAAAGATGAGGATAATGATATAATTTCATGCCTATTAGCAAACTTTGGCAGGTAGAAAAATGCTTCTTAACCAGATTTTTTAAATGGTTTCAAGTTAATAAAATGTTTCCACATCCAAAAAATGGGTGGGGGGAAATCACATTAAAAAGGAAAAATGTAACTCGAGTCCACGTGTTGGTATGATATAGCAAAATCTAATTATTACCAGTGTGTTTAATTTATACTACCTGAAACACTGATTACAATTCTGGATGCAAATTTCTTTGATGTACTTGATGCTGAATTATATCTCGTTTGATTACCCAGCTGTAATTTTTATGTCCCCTCCTATTTCAAATAATTGAATATTTAGAAGACACTCTTGTTTTTGTCCGCACAGAAAACCTTTTAATGTGAAGCATCCATTGAAATTAAGATCAGAAGAGCTACAGATAAAACTTTGGGGGACATTTATGTTGGCTTGGTTTATTTTGGCTAGAGAAGTCAGTTCTCCAGATTGAGGTCAAGGTAGGATGAGTTTCATAGATAATACCAGCCAATATATGAGCTGCTTTTATTATGAATGAGTAGTCAGAATGCCCTTTTATTCAGTGGTGGTCACTTGAAGATATAAACAAGGCCAACCAGCTCTTCAATCCATTTTCCCATTTAGGATTGCCAAGATATTCACTATATTGTCCTAAATCAGGGGTGTCAAACGCAAGGCATGCGGTCCGGATCTGGCCTGCAAGATGTTTAGATCTGGCCCATGCAGCTGCCATGGAAATAGTGGTCCGGCCGCAGTGCCTTTGCCAGCGAAAAATTTCCAAGCTACATTTTTGCTGGCAGAGGGCTGCAGGAGGCTGTCGCAGCCAAAAACGGAGCTTGCAAGGGCCACGCATGGCCCACTGAGCTCCATTTTTTGCTGGAAGAAGGTTGCAGGAGGTTATCGCTGCCAAAAGCAGCATAGCCCATTCTTGCTGACAAAGCGTTCAGGCTACAGGTGCCCCCAACACGAGTGATGTCAAGCTGTCCATGACCCCCCGCAGCCCCACGAGGTCAAATACAACCTTGATGTAGCCCTCAATGAAATCAAATTTGACTGTCCCAATTAGTTGTCCCAAAGAAGTCTGAATTGTGCATTTGCATACAGCTGTGCTTTTAAATTTTTGATGCGGAGGGAGCTGCACTAAACACAGGTCCAAAGCCTGATGAGATGCAGTTTGATGCTAATCCCTACAACCTATGTTGGTAGAATGCAGTAAAATGTACTGTAGCAAAAGTCTTTGAGCAATTTTTAAAAAAAATTTAGGATTAGGGACTACTGGTGATTATGGTCCAGTGACCTCCATTTCCATTTCAAAAAGCAGTTTTTGATGACTCCTTTCATTAGGGATCATCGTTCTGAAGAACTCCAAGATCAGCTTCACGATGGGAATGATTTTGTACTTGGCATTCTGCTAAAAATTCCTACTGAAATTTTGGGTTCATCCAATTTAGCAATAGCAATAGCAGTAGACTTATATACCGCTTCATAGGCCTTTCAGGCCTCTCTAAGCGGTTTACAGAAAGTCAGCATATTGCCCCCAACAATCTGGGTCCTCATTTTACCCACCTCGGAAGGATGGAAGGCTGAGTCAACCCTGAGCCGGTGAGATTTGAACCGCTGAACTGCTGATCTAGCAGTAGCCTGCAGTGCTGCATTTAACCACTGCGCCACCTTGGCTCTTTTCCCCGCAGCTCCTAAATTCTAAAAGTTTAAAGTTCAACTTTATGTAAATGTCTAACCCAAGAACAGGTCATTCTCCAGATGCCACTTATTCCCTAGTGTCCCTCACCATTACCCTGTTCCCCTGAAAGTAAGACCTCCCCATATAATAACCCCAATTGTGCTTTTGAGCTAATGCGCTAAAATAAGCCCTCCCCGGAAAATATTGCAACACAGCAGCAGCAGTCATGAGGTGACCATGCTTGCCGCCTCCTGCACCTCAAAAATAATAAGACCTCCCCGAAAATAAGGCCAAGTGCTTATTTCAGGGGATCAAAACAAAATAAGACCCTGTCTTATTTTCGGGGAAACACGGTAATTATGATAGAAGGTGTCATTCAGCAACATCTGGAAACAGCTTTGCTTTCCCACCACAGTTCCTTAGGAATCAAGTTCAAGTTTAACGTTTAAAAGGAAGGAGTTTATGTGATATTTAATGGGCCTAACCTTTATACGCTTGAATTAAAACTGAGACAGGGCTTGAGAATTGGAAGAACCAGAATGTGGCTGGCCAATGAAAATAAATTTGGCAAACCTGTCTTAAATATGTTGGGAGAGGAATGAGCAGTCATCAATTTACAATCATTTTTAAATGCCTTTTCCCAGTTTTGCTTCACCTAAAATCTCTGCAGGTAATTTTCTCAATGAATTAAATGAAGCTAAAGTGTACATTAATAAGCACCCAAGACTGGTTTTGCATACAACTTCCAGAATGTGGCTTATTGACTCGAAACTTCTAGAATAGAATAACAGAGTTGGAAGGGACCTTGGAGGTCTTCTAGTCCAACCCCCTGCTTAGGCAGGAAACACTACACCACTTTAGCCAAATGGTTATCCAACCACTTCAGACAAATGGATACCCAACATCTTCTTAAAAACATCCAGTGTTGGAGCATTCACAACCTCTGGAGGCAAGTTGTTCCACTGATTAATTGTTCTCACTGGAAGTAAATTTCTTCTTAGTTCTAAGTTGCTTCTCTCCTTGATTAGTTTCCACCCATTGCTTCTTGTCCTACCCTCAGGTGCTTTGGAGAATAGTTAGACTCCCTCTTCTCTGTGTCAGCCCCTGAGACATTGGAAGACTGCTATCATGTCTCCCCTAGTCCTTCTTTTCTTTAGACTAGACATACCCAGTTCCTGCAGCCGTTCTTTGTATCTTTTAGCCTCGAGTCCCGCAATCATTTTTGTTGCTCTTCTCTGCACTCATTCTAGAATCTCAACATCTTTTTGTACATCGTGGTGACCAAAACTAGATGCAGTATTCCAAGTGTGGCCTTACCAAGGCATTATAAAGTGGTATTAACATTTCACGTGATCTTGATTCTATCCCTTTGTTTATGAAGCCTAGAACTGTGTTGGCTTTTTTGGCAACTGCTGCACATTTCCAGCTCATATTTAAATGGTTGTCCACTAGGATTCCAAGATCCCTCTCACAGTTACTCCTATTGAGCAAGGTACCACCTATACTGTACCTGTGCATTTACTACTTGTGATCTGATGGAGGAACAGAACAGTAAGAAGACCACTCCAACGGGCTCAGGTGGCACCTTGTATGGATCCTGGCTTTGTTCATTTAGCTGTGCCTTAACAGGAAGTAGGTTGCTACCGCTCACCTTTATCTGAATCCCAGAATTAAGATTCTACCTCTCTCGTTGTGGTGTAAATGCCGGCTGCCAGAAAGCATATGCTTACAATGTGCAAGTCTCTGCTCAGGATGGCACTGCATATACAATCCACGGATCATGAAGTAAACGGCTGCCAGAGTCATTCATATCACCCCCTTTCTCTCTGCCATAAGGCATGCATAATTGCATTTGGGTTTCTTGTATAATCCCAGTGGAATTGACAGGGCTGCAGAATACTATGCTGTCGGGGTGAGGCGTATAAATCAAACGGGTAAGGAATGCGTAAAGATTTTGCACGAGTACCAGGGGGATTTTAAAAGGCGATTACACGAGAATGCGCAGAACCAGGATTGCAATATTTGATGGACTCCTGAGAATCAGAAAATGAACCTTGCATTGTTGCTCATTTGCATTTCAGTGTGTGTGTGTGTATGTGTGTGTGTGTATTTGTGTTTATGTGTGTGCGTGTTTTGGGCAAAGAGGATGCCATCTCCTCCATGAAGCCTTTGGAGAATCAGTTCTGTGCCTGAACATTTTTACAACTGTACAGCTAACGTGCATTTGTGCAGGCTTGCCTGTTGAACCACTGAGAGAGACGTTTAAGTGTAGAACGAGCCCTACCACATTATTTATCATAATGTCTCAAAATCTGACCAGGCCAGTTGGTCTCTTTTACTGTCCTCCACATTTTAGAAGGCAGAAAAGGAGTTTCTTTCTACCTGCTATTTTAATGTTTTTTTTTCTTCAACTGTTCTTGGCAATGTGCCTGATTTATGTGGTTGTCCATTTTTCTAAGCCCATATTTTCTTGCAAGATAGAACTAATTTAAGAGAAAGAGAGAGAGATGATTAGGTAGGTAGGTAGGTAGGTAGGTAGGTAGGTAGGTAGGTAGGCAGGCAGGCAGGCAGGCATGCATGCATGCAGGCAGGCAGGCAGGCAGGCAGGCAGGCAGGCAGGCAGGCAGGCAGAAAGACAGACAATTAGATAGGTAGATAGGTAGATAGGTAGATAGGTAGATAGGTAGATAGGTAGATAGGTAGATAGGTAGATAGGTAGATAGGTAGATAGGTAGATAGGTAGATAGGTAGATAGGTAGATAGGTAGATAGGTAGATAGGTAGATAGGTAGATAGGTAGATAGGTAGATAGGTAGATAGGTAGATAGGTAGATAGGTAGATAGATGATTAGATAGATAGACAGAGAGAAAGCCAGACAGATGGTGATAGATAGATAGATAGATAGATAGATAGATAGATAGATAGATAGATAGATAGATGATTAGATAGATAGACAGAGAGAAAGACAGACAGATGGTGATTGATAGATAGATAGATAGATAGATAGATAGATAGATAGATAGATAGATAGATAGATATAGATATAGATATAGATAGATAGATAGATAGATAGATAGATAGATAGATAGATAGATAGATAGAGAGATAGAGAGATAGAGAGATAGAAAGATAGATAGATAGATGATAGCGAGATAGAGAGAGGGATAGACATGTGTGTGTGTGAGAGAGATGAGAGACTCATAGCATGTAAGTATAATTTCTAGTCCAATCTTTAGAATGTGTTCCTGCTCCTCTCCTGCCTTCACACCCACTTAAATATTATTCAGCTAGACAGAGGTGTCTTGGCTGCCAAAATATTCATCAACAGAGAATCCAAAACTCACAGCTGTACAACACCATGTGGGTGGCTGTTGGCCAAATGGCTAAGCAGCAATTTCACATAGTTGTGGTAGAAAACAACATGTTTAATTTAGCCTACTACAGTTCCTCTAAATATATTCTACACTGCTCTACCAAATCAGGCAAGGTGCAATCCCGGCTGTCTTTGCCTTTCTGCAAAACAAGCAAACAAATAGAGTGGAAGGGGAGGGAAAGGATACAATAAATTGTGAACGTGTCCATGCTCTGCCTTATTATTTCTGAATTTGCACTTCACACAAGCCACAGTGCCAAATGGGAGGATGAAATCGTATGAATGCCAACCTCCATTAAGTCTCTTCCTTTCCATGTCTTTCAGAGAGGGCAATTAAATGTTGGAGGGCATGTTTTAAGAACGTGCTGCCCAGGTTAATTTGATTTAAAGGTCTTCTATTTTCCAAAGAGAAAAGAAAGCAATGGAAAAAGCTTTGCCAGATGAGTTTGTCATGGATTGTCATGGAGAAAACTGGATTATCCAGCCCTCTTTCCATAGGGGTGGTGGGTGAGGAAGAGACCTGTATCAGAAGTAGAATAACTATGGCAAAATAAAGCAAATATAGTATCAATAGTAATAGGTGCCTTGAGTGCTATCCCAAAACATCTGGAGCGCCACTGAAATGCATTGGCATTGACAAAACCACCATCGGTCAATTGCGGAAGGCAGCTTTATTTGGAAGAGCTTCCATCCTGCTAGGTTCCCTTTAATGTTCTAAACAACATCTGGCTATCCCAGATTCCTGGGGATGACTTGATAGGAGGACAATAATGCAAATCCAGTCTCAACATCTGGCTGACTCTGTGTGCGTGTGTGTGTAAGATAGCCATAATATCAGCTCAGCCAAACTCAGATGAAATATAGTGCGGGAGTCTCTGCATCTGTCTTGAGGAAATGTCAGCTGTCTAGTCCTTGAGACTCTCCTTGTCAAAAATGTTTCCACAACCAAATCATTAAGTTGTCATGGGAACTAAAAATGAGTTGAACTGATGGCCACTTTTTCTACAGATTTTTCCTCTCCATAAAACAAAGCTCTCTTTTTAGGGAAGGAGGGGGAAGAAACCATATGTTGCTTGACTCTTGGCTTTTTATGAGGCTCCTCAAAAGACTGCTCTTTAAATAAAATGTATAATTCAGCCGCCAGCATGTGTTGTGGCCTGCCACCAGCCAGCAGAGATGGTGACAGACGCAGACAGTGAGAAGGTTAGGGAGGAACATGGGCCAATCTAGAGTCTGGGGAAGGCTCGGACGAGAGCTCTGTGTCAGAGGCTGAGATGGGGCCAGGGCCATCTGACAGTTATCAGCTGCCTTCAGAGTCAGAGATCAGTGGGGCAGAAGAACAGCTGGAGCTTGTTCCTGATGTTTGCATGTGCAGAACTGCCAGGAGAAGGGAACAGTTAAGGAACAACTTGACTTGGGAGTCAAGCCACAGGTGGAAGTGGAATGGCCCCTCCCATAGGGAATAAAGAGGAGTGAAAGGGGAGTGGAGTTTGCAGGAGACAATTGGTTCAATTCATTAGGGTGAAGGTCTGTTCCTGACTTCTTCCTAAGTAATTGCTGTTACAGCGTGGTGTTTGGAAGATATCAGCCTGGTAACTCTCCAAGCCTGATAAAGGTCTGTAGTTGTGAAATCTCATGAAAGACTGTTTGCCGGGACTTTGCTGGAGAGGAATTCCATTTAACCTAAATAAAAGAGGTTTTATCGGGATGAGGAGTCTGCTTTATGCTCTTGGAAATCCTAGGTCAGAACAGCATGCTTAGAATAAGCATATTTTTGCTAGTTTTGGAAGAACTGCTACAGCCAGTGAATGCCATTCTGACTTCAATGTGTCTCTGGCAACCTTAAAACCAACCTAATAGTCTGGCAATTTGATACGGAAGGCACATCACTCTCTCTGGGTATACTTTCAGTGTCAGCTGAGGATCTGGCTGTTCTCCTAAAGTATTGGACTTTAGAGGTTTACAGTTTCATCTTTCTGTGTGATTGGGGTTTTTTCAGTTGTTTTATGGTTTTTATTGAGTCAATTTCATCCTGAAATCTTGCCCTGTAAGGAGGGTTGTAAACATTTATTACGTAAATGAATAACTGCAGCTTTGGGCATGCGTCTTAGTCGAGTGTTTATGGTTGATCCTTCCCTCATTACTTCACGTTAACGTCCCTTTCATTTTCTTTTTAGATCCTGATTCCTGACTCTTGGACCGGGGTCTCAAGCCGGTGGTACAGACCTGACCTGCATCCAGAGCAATGGCAAAAAATGGCATGGCATCTGTTCCCCCGTGCCCTGTTGTGTTTGGGCTTCAGAAGATGCTATAATGATTTCCATTTTTCACAATGTACTTGCAGCCCTTTGACAGCTTCCAAGCATATGTTCTGGCATGTAGTTGGGGAAATACTGATTTAAGGTTTGGACATCCCAAAGCAAGTGATAAAATTAAAAGGGAACAGCATTAACGCAAAGTCGCGGCTGGTACCAAGAACAATAAATTGTGCCATAAAGGTGTGTTTGCTTTTCTTATCTTTGTTTTTTCCTATTTAATTTTGTTGGATATATAGTAGGAGAGAGACTTGGTTTTCTTTTTTTGAAAAGTTCTTTTTTATTTTTTATTATCTGACATAGAGTTATAAGTATACATTCACATAGTTATTATTCTTTACTTTTGTCATTCTTATACATTCGTTATTCCATTTAAAAGATTATAATATACAGCTTGGGTTGCTTTATTTACCATCCCATCCAATTGTTTTAACACCACCTTATTTTCCCTTTCTTTTCTCCCTCCCTCCCTACCTTCTCTACTTTCTTCCTTCCTCCTCTCCTTCCCCTTCCTTCTTCCCTTCCTTCTCCCCTACTCCTACTCTTCCTCTTCCCCTTCCTACCCTCTCTCCTTCTCTTCCTCTCCCTTCCACCCTCCTCGCCTTATCTCTTTCTTTCTCTCGTCCTTTCTCCCTTTTTTTTGTTGTTGTAGGTGTCTCTTTCAAATCTCAATTTATGTTTTCTTGGGATGGCATTTCTGCATTAATCCACTGATTAATTGTTCTAACTCCTTAATTTTAAGTTGCTTCTCTCCTTGATTAGTTTCCACCCATTGCTTCTTGTTCTGCCCTCAGGTGCTTTGGAGAATAGTTTGACTCCTTCTTCTTTGTGGCAACCCCTGAGATATTGGAACACTGCTATCATGTCTCCCCTAGTCCTTCTTTCTATTAAACTAGACATATCCAGTTCCTGCAACTGTTCTTCATATGTTTTAGCCTCCAGTCCCCTAATCATCTTTGTTGCTCTTCTCTGCACTCTTTCTAGAGTCTCTACATCTTTTTTACATCGTGGTGACCAAAACTGAATGCAGTATTGGCCTTACCAAGGCATTATAAAGTGGTATTAACACTTCATGTGATCTTGATTCTATCCCTCTGTTTATGCAGCCTAGAACTGTGTTGGCTTTTTTGGCAGCAGTGTGCAGAAGCTTTATTTATGAAGGAAGAAATTCAAACTCCACTTCGTTACAAGAAGATTTGCCATTTATAGACAAGAAAAAAAAACCTTTGGAAGCTTGATTAACATTATGCAACTGCCTGGGCATAAGATTCATGAATATTAGAAAAGAGGCTAATGAATTTGCTTCTTTGAGTCCCTTCTTCATTTCAGGATTTGTATAGGCAGGGCGCCTTGGAACACATAAAGAACTGTCTACATGAAAGGAAATTAACCCATCCGGCAAATGATGGTGTGACTCTTGTGCACTGAAACTCAAAATTATCAAACTGAATCCCCTTGAGGTCAATAGTAATTATGGCTCAGGACTAAACTCATTGCAATGACAATATCTACATAAAACCAAGCTTAGAGAAGCTAATGAGGTACTACATAAGTTAAG
>NW_028261392.1:10860342-10882842 GCF_051295495.1 Thamnophis sirtalis
ATGTTTACTGGCCGGATGCCTTGTCTGTCACCAATGCAGTGTTTTGTTCAACAGATATATTCTCCTTGTACCCAGAGAGAGAAAAATATCTGCATCTACCTAGGATCGAACTCACAGCTTTCTGATTGTGAGGCGAGAGCTCCACCTCTAGGCCACCGCACCACTCTCGTTACGTACTCCTTATGGGATACGTATCTCTGTTGTGAAAGCATCAGAACGAGACTTGTGTATCCTTCCATGAGCTGAGAAAAAAAGTGAAATCATTTTATCCTGAGAGTGTCTACATTCAAAACAAGAGACTACAAAAAACCCTCTTTCCAGGATGGGACAAAAGAATAAAGTGACAAAAAAGTAAGATCTGCCCAACTTTTAACTCTGTACCCACAGGGTAACAAAAGAATAAAGAGCCGAGGTGGCGCAGTGGTTTGGGTGCAGTACTGCAGGCCACTTCAGCTGACTGTTATCTGCAGTTCGGCGGTTCTAATCTCACCGGCTCAAGGTTGACTCAGCCTTCCATCTTTCCGAGGTGGGTGAAATGAGGACCCAGACTGTGGGGGCGATATGCTGACTCTATAAACCGCTTAGAGAGGGCTGAAAGCCCTATGAAGCGGTATATAAGTCTAACTGCTAAGAGCCCTTGATTTCGAGAAGAAATGGAAACAGCAGCATTGGTACCAAAGTAATGTTTCTTTTCTTATCTCGCTGTCTCTCTTTACGAAGCTTAGGAATCCTCATTTATTTCTTGGCAAATACACCATTTTGGGTTAAGTGAATAAATCCCTTTGAAGGCAGCAGGGGGACACATTCTCCTATAGACTTATTCTGTTTCTAATTCCTATAAATGGGCACTGTAGCTCTTTTGCTTCAAAAATCAAAGCTGGATGACAGGTCAATACTATTGTTTTGCTACTGCTTCTTTTCATGTAGATATGAATGGCCCTTTGGAATTAGAATAGAATAACAGAGTTGGAAGGGAGCTTGGAAGTCTTCTAATCCAACCCCCTGCTTAGACAGGAAACCCTACACCATTTCAAGTGGTTGTCCCATCTCTTTTTTAAAAAGTTCCAGTGTTGCAGCATTCACAACTTCTGTTGACAAGTTGTCCCACTGATTAATTGTTCTAACTTTCAGGAAATTTCTCCTCAGTTCTAAGTTGTTTCTCTCCTTGATTAGTTTCCACCCATTGTTTCTTGTCTTACCATCAGGTGCTTTGGATAATAGCTTGACTCCCTCTTCTTTGTGGCATCCCCTGAGATATTGGAACACTACTATCATGTCTCCCCTAGTCCTTCTTTTCATTAAACTAGACATACCAGTTCCTGCAACCGTTCTTCATATGTTTTAGCCTCCAGTCCCCTAATCATCTCTGTTGCTCTTCTCTGCACTCTTTCTAGAGTCTCCACATGGTTTTGCCAGATGTGCCAACATGGCTCTCTTAATTGGAACTTTGAGCAATACTTTGCTCAAATGGATGCTATTGGATGCTATTTGGAACCCTGACATACAATGCATTTGAAGCAAATGGTTTTAGATATTACACTTTAGAAACAGAAGTCCAGATATAATTGTGGTAGCAATATGATCCTTTATAATATATATCTAAAAGGATGTTCTTTGTACTCTGCTAGTTCAGAGTAGAACACAGAAACCCAATCTTGGTAGATCTTTGATGACCAAAATCTCAAAAAATGAATTGCTACTTCATTTCTCACAGCAGTACCAATATTGATCCATTCCAACTAGTTTCCCTGGCTGTGAGCAACTATTTTAAACATACATCCAATCATTTTAACAGGGTAGACTGGTAAGAGAGGTGAGGCTAGAGATCTAAGAAATAAGTGCTCTACAAAAGCATTTCTAAGGTAAGGTGTTTGAGATTAAATGTGTGCAGCCGTGCACACATAGAAAGAGACATCCATACATATCCACACACCAACACACACCCAAACATAGGAACACGAATGAAGTGGCACTATTCAGAAAATCTTCCCTCTCATAACTATACAGATAGAGGATTCCCCTGTCCAGCTGTGTTTGACTCTAGGGGCTGGTGCTTGTCTTTGTTTCTTTTATGAGGGAATCATCATTGTCTGAAGATGCTTCCATGGTCATGTGGCTAGCATGACTACAGGGTCTTGCAGTGGCACAGTTGTTAGAGTGCAGTACTGCAGGCTACTTCTGCTGACTGCCGGCTGCCTGTACATTGTCAGATCGAACCTCACCAGGCTCAAGGTTGACTCAGCCTTCCATCCTTCCGAGGTGGGTAAAATGAGGACCCAAAACTTTTGGGGGCAATATCTTGACTTTATAAACTACTTAGAGAGTAGTTTATAAACATGGCACATGGTTTTCCTGGGCCTTACATAAAGGGAAAGGTGTGAAGGCTAATGACAGATTCTTCCAGTATCTGGAAAGACATAGTGAAAGCCAGCCATCTATTATTAATTGAGAAAGACTGATTGGAAAAATTCAAGGCCATCAAAGCATTTTCCAGTTTATAGAATCTTCAATCATAAAAAGAGCTTTCGAGGTTATAAGCTTGCCTTGGTCATCACTGATAACGATGAAGGGTAGTGACCTCAAACAATTTGATAGCATGGTGAGGTTTGGAAAAAAAATAAGGCAAGGACATTTCTGAGTTCCCAGCTTTGCACACAGCTGATATATTTTCAGGTGAGTCTATTTTATTCCAGCTCACAGCAAAAGATGCTTTTTGGTTCATGTCTATTTCGAGTACAGATCGGATGTGGTACACATATGGTCCTGATTTAATGAGTGGTAGTTGTGGCCGGACCTCCTACTTTTGGCTGTCACAGCATTCTGTGGTCACGTGGTCACAATTTGCAACCTTCCTGCTAACTTGCTAACAAAGGGAGGAGTCAGCAGGAAGTCAGGTTACAGTTATGGGAGGACTTCACTTAATGACCCAAGGAGTTTTTCTTTTAACAATTGAACAATAACCAGAACTACTAAGTGGTGCAGTAACATGATTTTTCAACTTATGACAAGGTTGTTTAACAATAAACTTTCCAATTCCAATAGTGGCATTGTTAAACCTACCTGTGTTAAAAATCAGTAAGCGCCACATCCAGAGGTTTTGACACATCTGACCTAGACCTTGCAAATATTTCAGGAAGTTTTTATGGAGAGAGAGGGGGGGGGAGGGAGGGAGGGAGGGAGAGGGAGGGAGGGAGAGAGAGGGGGGGACAGAGAGTGGGGGAGGGAGGGAGGGAGGGAGAGAGAGAGAGAGGGAGAGGGAGAGGGACTTATGTGGACCTCCTATCAGAGTCTTAAATGGGTTATACCATAGATGCAATGAATCATCCTCATTGCATTAGCCATATTGAATCAGCTTACAGATTACAGTTTACAACCTTATATCAGCTGGCAGCAATTAAATCCTCAGTACCTTGACAAAAGAATTCTATTCTATTCTATTCTATTCTATTCTATTCTATTCTATTCTATTCCATTCCATTCCATTCCATTCTATTCTTTCATCTTGGTAATTATCATTTTGAGCAATAAAGTACAGTTTGTTTATTCCCTAGATTATTTATTATTTATTATGAACTCACATACCTTATATCCACTGATATTAATTAGACTCAAAGATCACTAAAACTTCTGCCATGTCCAACCTAAATAATCCCTCTATAGGTAGTCCTCAATTTACAACCAAAATTGGCCCCAAAATTTCTTTTGTTAATCAAGAACATTTGTTAAGCCAATTTTGCCCTATTTTACGACCTTTCTTGCCACAGTTCTTAAGTGAATCACTGCGGTTTTTAAATGAGTAGCATTTTTGTGAAGTGAATCTGGCTTCCCCATGGACTTTGCTTGCCAGAAGGTCACAAATGGTAATCTCATGATTCTGGGACACTGCAATGGTCATAAATGTGAGTCAGTTGCCAAGGGGGGGGGGGTTTGCTCACATGAACATAGGAATGCTGCAAAGGTTGTGAGTGTGAAAAATGGACACAAGTCACTCTATTTTAGTTCAGTTGTAACTTCAGTGACTACCTATATTTCTTCAGAAAATAGCTGCACATTTAATCACAACTGACTTCCATTTCTTTCCTGTTCTTAGAATATAGGCCTATTCACTATTATCAGCAGAAAATACATGAGACTGATAGTTAACATGTTGCCTCCAAAAGTTGGCATGCACAGATTAGCTATTTTTGGTCATCCCAATGTCAGGACACTTGAGAGAACTGAAACAGCTGTTCAATTTAAGCTTTATTTAAATCAATTTGACCCCGATCAAAATCATCTTCATTGCAACATATGGCACTTTATGTCTTGTAAAGCATCTTCTGTGCTTGTACTTTCAGGGTTCTCTTGAAATCCGTTGTTATTTTTCTCCTTGGTATTAATGAATTAGATAGATAGATAGATAGATAGATAGAGAGAGAGAGAGAGAGAGAGAGAGAGAGAGAGAGAGAGAGAGAGAGATAAATAGATAGATAGATAGATAGATAGATAGATAGATAGATAGATAGATAGATAGATATAGATATAGATATAGATATAGATATAGATATAGATATAGATATAGATATAGATATAGATATAGATATAGATATAGATATAGATATAGATATAGATATAGATATAGATGATATAGATATAGATATAGATATAGATAGATATAGATATAGATATAGATATAGATATAGATATAGATATAGATATAGATATAGATATAGATATAGATAGATATAGATAGATAGATATAGATAGATATAGATAGATATAGATAGATATATAGATATAGATATAGATATAGATATAGATATAGATATATAGATATAGATATAGATATAGATATAGATATAGATATAGATATAGATATAGATATAGATATAGATATAGATATAGATATAGAGATAGAGATAGAGATAGAGATAGAGATAGAGATAGAGATAGAGATAGAGATAGAGATATAGATATAGATATAGATATAGATATAGATATAGATATAGATATAGATATAGATATAGATATAGATATAGATATAGATGATATAGATAGAGATAGAGATAGATAGAGATAGAGATAGAGATAGAGATAGAGATAGAGATAGAGATAGAGATAGAGATAGAGATAGAGATAGAGATAGAGATAGAGATAGAGATAGAGATAGATAGAGATAGATAGAGATGAGATAGAGATATATTCCTCTGATTTTTCTGTGCCGATAATTTAAACAATAGACCATATTATTTAATCAAGTTACAGTAGCAATAGCACTTGGACTTATATACCACTTCACAGGGCTTTACAGCCCTCTCTAAGCGGTTTTACAGAATCCTCGTATTGCCCCCAACAATCTGGGTCCTCATTTTACTGACCTCAGAAGGATGGAAGGCTGAGTCCACTTTGAGTCTGGTGAGATTCAAACTGCCAAATTGCAGACAGCAATAGAAACTCAGCACAATGGACTTTATCAAAGCTGAAATGAGGTTCAGAAAACAGGACTTCATTCCTACCATTGTCCAACACGGGAAAAGGTCAAATTATTGGTTCACCTCTTCAACATCCCCAGAAGTAGGTTCACCGTCTCATTTCAGTCAAGTAAAGATTTATAACTCTTCAAAGTAAAAGGTAGCAATATTTCTCAAAGTTGCTGTTTCAGGACAAAGATTTAAAGGAAAAAGTCATGGTAAAATCTAAAATGGATGCATTTGATTTAATGTAGGACAATTATAATTTATTTAAAACATTAGCCACAGTATTACTTACCCTGTATTTAATAATTTCCATCCTTCGGTCACATTAATCTTAAGTGCTCCAGATGTCACTGATATCTGATATTTCCATTCTAAATTAAGAGATTTATTTACTGTTTAGAACAGCTGTCACCAACTGGTGGTCCATGGACCACTGGTGGTTCATGAGAAAATTTTGGTTGTCCACGGAAAAAAAATATTTGCATTTTTTAGATGGCACAAAATCAGGCATCGTCAAACTATGGCCCCTGGGTCAGAAACGTGCAATGAGCATTTGTGTTGCTGCAGAGAGTCGTCCCCTTCGAGATCTTTTTGTATGGGTTGGAGGGGGGAAGGAATTCCGACTTGGGGTCTGTTCCAGCCTCCTGGTGTGGGACTTTGGATGAGGGGTGGAGGGAAGTGTCACTAGTGGCAAAGAGCCGGAGGGCCTCGTTCCAGTGGGATTGCATCATGGCATGGAACTGGCTGACCATCTCAGCCAGTTCCTGCTGAGCCTCCGGGTGCTAGTACCTGGCCTTGCACTCCCACAGGTCTTCCCTCTGCTTGAAAAGCCTATGCTCATAATCCTCAGTGAGGTGCTTCTGCTGAGCCTCCTTCTCAGTCAGATCCAATTTGAACAGAGCCAGCTGTTTTGCCAACTCTTTCTCATGGTGGCTGCTTAGCTTCAGCAACTGCTTTCTGTTGGGGCCCTAAGGAGCCTGGGCGGGGAGGCGAGGAACAAGTAGAGGCCGTCGAAGTGAGTGACATCGAGTTGGCCACACCCACCCAGTCACATGACCATCTGGCCATGCCCACCCACCCAGTCATTAGGCAGATCATATTAGTGGTCTGCAGGAATTAAAATGATGAACTTAGGGGTCCCTGATGTCTGAAAGGTTGTGGACCTCTGGTTTAGAAGATAGTCAGAGGTAGACATCTAGTTTAAAATAGGACATGGCTCCTTTAAAAGGTTGCCTTTGAAGCATCTTCCCTATTAGCAGGTGATGAATCCGTGGTGGGTTCGGGCCGGTACGGCCCAGTATGGATGTACCTGTAGTAGCCGGGAGCAGCTGACAGCGTACTGGTACGGTGGCTCATTTGGCCCATCCATCCGCTCACATTCTATACCGGTTTTTAAAGCAACTGGACAATTGTGCATGCACGCACAGCGTGCAGCGCCTGCACGAGCTCCAACAAGCAGGAACACATGGCCCCTAAGCACTGTACCAGTAGCGATGGGGAGAGGAACCCACCACTGTGATGAATCCTGCTGTAGTGCTCCAATAGAAGGAATTGGACAGTTCCACTTCTCCAATCTGGTGCCTCTGAATATTTTGGACTTCTAGAGATTATTTCTAGAATTTCTCAGCAGGATGGGAATGGTGACACCTGAAATCTAATATTTTTGTAAAACATTACGAAACGGAGGAAACGGTTCATTTAAGTTAGGATCGTTAAATCAGTATTTCCACATAACTTTGTGCCATAAGTTGTTTTGCTGAAGCAAATAGATCAATAGATCATCGGTGGTGTTTTAGAAAATACGATAATGTGAAATAATTGGCAATATAAAATAAAAGACTAGATCTTCGGGAGAAGTGCTCTGTAGTTGTGTAAAGATGCACAGGCCTATTATAAGAGGCAAGAAAATGTCAACTCATCACTAGCACAAAACTCCCCCGAATAAATAGTAAATTACACAACAATTTCCTTTATTCTCCTTCCTACTTTTATTATGTCTTTTAACTTATTTTCATCATTTCATCATGTTTCTATTAACACTTTCTATTTTTTAACATTTTGAATATATCTATCATCTTCTCTGGATAAATGGAATGGAATGGAATGGAATGGAATGGAGTAGAGTAGAGTAGAGTAGAGTAGAGTAGAGTAGAGTAGAGTAGAGTAGAGTAGAATAGAATAGAATAGAATAGAATAGAATAGAATAGAATAGAATAGAATGACAGTTGGAAGGGACCTTGGAGGTCTTCTAGTACAACCTCCTGCCTAGGCAGGAAACCCTACACCACTTCAGACAAATGGTTATCAGATCTCTTCTTTAAAAACTATATTCAAAAGTCCCACCAGATCTTCACCTCCTCATTTTTGGTAACTTTTTCCACTTTGTGTTCCCATCTTAAGCCATGTCCATGTGAAGTTGTCATCATGTTTTCCTTCAATGTTTTTCAAGTGGTGTCCATGCAAAGCTTTGGTTTTTCCATCTATTTAATCTATCATCCAGCTGTTTTTCCTTATATTCTGCCTTTGTTTCTGTTATTTTTATGCTGTTCTCCATTTTTACAGCATGTAGCAATTTTTCTGTACTTCAGCTCACATAATCATTCAAACTTCATTTCTCTTTTCCAGTTTGATGGATTTGCAATAGCCCCCTCCCCCCACTATTATTATTACTGTTGTTGTTGCTGTCGCTGCTGCTGCTGTTGTTGTTATTATAATTACTGGTTAATCTTTGGTGAGATTCACAGCCTTTGGGGCTGGTTGGTAGCTCAACAGCTTGAGTCCTAACCAAGGACCTAGGAACGGTTAAACTAATGTTGGAGGATATAAGCTGTTCCAAGTAGGTTTGTTGTTGTTGTTATTGTTGTTGTTCTTCTTATTATTATATCAAGCCACAACACTAGCTGGTTCAGGTTTGTCCCCCAGTAGAGAAACTGCATTTGGCAGGCATATGGTGCCTCATGGTTGCTTCACGCTTCTCTTCTTCTCGTTTCTGCACTTCTGTATCTTCATAAGAAACCATCCAGATGGAACTGTTGAATTCTTGTCAGGGTTTCTACTTGATATGCAGAAGATGTTTAGGCTGAACTGCTATTCTTAGCTTCTGGACTTGTGAGTGCCACAAAAAAAATCGAAGGGCGCTGAATATTCAAACCTTGCTGTCAATCCTTCAAAGATTTATAAGACTGTGGACTTCCTGTGAGGATTCATGGTGAACTTACCCATCCCTGAAGGAGCAGAGATGGCATGGTGGCCAAGATTGATGTCCAGATGGCAAATTGTGAGTGGTGAAGCTTCTTCCAGAAAAAGGAAAGGTGGTGAGATGACCCACTTGCACTCTGGACAACTGCTGTTCATGAGCAGACTACAGGAACTGTCATTTTTGTGGTCAACTTGGGAGTTGTATGGTTGGGATTTCATAGCCGCCATGCCGCCTATGTGGACATAAGGTTTGCTGAGCCTTTTTCTTTAATTACTTTCAGAGATTGCTTCTTAACTGCTTTTCAGCTATTAGGAACCTTTGAATTGAAAAGTTATGACACAGGGTATGTTTCCACCAATCCCCAGAAGACAAGTTTTAAACACAAGTGCTTGGAGTTTATGTGGTACCTCAGAGCTAAGGGCACGTCTTGACAAAGTAAAAATTCAGCAGTTTCATCATCAAAGCAACCATTCGCTTGAGCAGACAATCTGTAAACTTCTCAGTGCATGCCAGAGGTCCTTGAAAATCTGAATAATTTTCATGATCATAGGGAGATCTACATAATCTGTGATGGGCTGGCCCAATCCAACAAATCTCCTATTTCTCAAAAGGAAAAGAGTTAAAACTGCCAACACCTGAGCAAGAGGTGCACATTTTCTAACAAATGCCCCACTTGGCATCTTTTTATTTTCTAAAAGCATCTGGGTGGCCAAAAGCATTCATCTGTCCATGTATTTTCCATGTCTCTGTCTCTTATCCATCCATCCATCCACACCCCCACCCCCCACCCATACCTACCTACCTACCTACCTACCTACCTACCTACCATCTCTCATCTATCTATCTATCTATCTATCTATCTATCTATCTATCTATCTATCTATCTATCTATCTATCTACCTACCTACCTACCTACCTACCTACCATCTCTCATCTATCTATCTATCTATCTATCTATCTATCTATCTATCTATCTATCTATCTACCTACCTACCTACCTACCTACCTACCATCTCCTATCTATCTATCTATCTATCTATCTATCTATCTATCTATCTATCTATCTATCTATCTATCTATCTATCTACCTACCTACCTACCTACCTACCTACCTACCTACCTACCTACCTACCTACCTACCATCTCCTATCTATCTATCTATCTATCTATCTATCTATCTATCTATCTATCTATCTATCTATCTATCTATCTATCTATCTATCTATCTATCTATCATCTACCCACCCACCCACCCACCCACCTACCATCTCTCATCTATCTATCTATCTATCTATCTATCTATCTATCTATCTATCTATCTATCTATCTATCTACCTACCTACCTACCTACCTACCTACCTACCTACCTACCTACCTACCTACCTACCAACCAACCAACCAACCAACCAACCAACCAACCAACCTGCCTACCATCTCTCATCTATCTATCTCTCATCTATCTATCTATCTATCTATCTATCTATCTATCTATCTATCTATCTATCTATCTATCTATCTATCTATCTATCATCTACCCACCCACCCACCCACCCACCTACCATCTCTCATCTATCTATCTATCTATCTATCTATCTATCTATCTATCTATCTATCTATCTATCTATCTACCTACCTACCTACCTACCTACCTACCTACCTACCTACCTACCTACCTACCAACCAACCAACCAACCAACCAACCAACCAACCAACCAACCAACCTGCCTACCATCTCTCATCTATCTATCTCTCATCTATCTATCTATCTATCTATCTATCTATCTATCTATCTATCTATCTATCTATCTATCTATCTATCTACCTACCTACCTACCTACCTACCTACCTACCTACCTACCTACCTACCATCTCCTATCTATCTATCTATCTATCTATCTATCTATCTATCTATCTATCTATCTATCTATCTACCTACCTACCTACCTACCTACCTACCTACCTACCTACCTACCTACCTACTTACCTACCATCTCCTATCTATCTATCTATCTATCTATCTATCTATCTATCTATCTATCTATCTATCTATCTATCTATCATCTATCATAATTTTAAAAACCTAAACAAAAGTCAAGGAAAGAATAAATAGTTCAGCACAATAATATTTTCTCTAAGAAACATCCACATGAGCAGACACAGTACCTGATTAACAGCCAAGTAAATAATTTAAGATTTTCTCTGCTACTATCTTTCTCATCCAAAATTTTGGGTTCCCTTATGACTATAAAGCATTTGCAATTTTAAAACATTTTAACTTCCTGCAAAAAGAACAAAGTTATACCCCCTATTAATATTTTATTTGGACTTAAAACAAAAGGCACTGAATACGCTGAGCTTTGGTTTCACTTCATCAAGTGAGCTACCTTTTTTGAAAACAAAAGCAAACAATAATAATAACACTGTAGAGAATATTGTCAAAATGTGCAGAAAGATACCAAGAGCTAACTATTGTAGGTAGAATTGTACTTTGTAGAGAGAGAGAGACATCCAAAGTGAAACTTGCCTGAAAGAAGCAGTAAATTAAACTTGCCGGATTACTACAGCATAGAGACCAATTTACAATCTTAAATATTCTTGCATTATTAAAAATTACAAGACTGTGCATAAATATTGAGTTGTGTTATTAGACCTCCTTATAAAACCTCAGTTTTAGTAGAATTAATGTAACGAGGGATGTAACATGGATAGAGTCTTCTTTCTTAGACAACACACTTAATGGGTCCCTTCCTCATCATGGCCCAAGAATAAAGAAAGACACCCTCTCTGGATATCCATTCTAGATATCAATTTCATTCTTGTAGAACAACTTCACTGAGAAGGACACAAATCTGGTCCTTCAAAAATTCAATTGTTGGTTCTCAACCTAGAATAAGACTGAAGACTTCTGTCAGAGAATGATCTGAAAGCTTTTCAGTCTAAGAGCATTGGTTCTCAATTGCCTTCTATAGAAGACTGTAGAATAACAGAATTGGAAGGGACCTTGGAAGTCTTCTAGTCCAACCCCCTGCTTAGACAGGAAACCCTACACCACTTCAGACAAATGGTTATTCAATCTCTTCTTAAAAACTTCCAGTGTTGGAGCAGTCATAACTTCTGGAGGTAAGTTGTTCCACTGATTAATTGTTCTAACTGTCAGGAAATTTCTCCTTAGTTTTAAGTTGCTCCTCTCCTTAATTAGTTTCCACCTATTGCTTCTTGTCCTGCCTTCAGGTGCTTTGGAGAATAGTTTGACTCCCACTTCTTTGTGGCAACCCTTGAGATATTTGAACACTGCCCATCATATCTCCCCTAGTTCTTCTTTTCATAAGACTGGTCATATCCAATTCCAGCAACCATTCTTTACATGTTTTAGCCTCCAGTCTCCTAATCATATTTGTTGCTCTCCTCTTCACTGTTTCTAGAGTCTCAATATCTTTTTTACATTGTGGCAATCGAAATTGGATGCAGTATTCCAAGTCTGGTCTTACCAAGGCATTATAAAATTATATTAACACGGAGGAGTGCAAATTGAAAGTATGTCTCTTTTTACAATGCAGAGAATTATCTTTCTTGCAAAAATGGGCTTCATATTCCACTAAGAGACAAGCTTGTTCTATTTTTGATTTGAAGCAATGTGTGAAATCGGTGTTACAGATTACTTGTAATGTTTTATGGCTTATATTCTACAAATCGGGGTACTATAGAGATGTCTACAAACAATTTTTAAAAGACACAAAGGTTTAGCATGTTTATGAATCTAGCTATTCAATCCCTATAAGCCATGGTTTATGAAGCCAGGGATAAATATCTGAATCCTTTTGATTAACCTTTAGATAAAATATCTGGTTCTGAAAATTAGAGCATTCATATTCATTTGAGGAGCACAATCCATCCCTCAGATAATTGGTTTTGTGATATATATTTTTGATCTAAATTGTAAAGCTGGGATTTTACAAAATATAAATACTCACAGCAACATCTACTTTATGCTTATACTGGTCTTCACTCTAAATTATGCAAAAGAAGCAAATATACTCAATCTTTTCTTTAAAAATATGCATAATTAATGGAGGATGCAAAATTCTGTTTGGCTTTTCATTATTGATAATGCTATATGTGTTGTATAAATGCTTGAGTATTTCCAAGCAATCATACAACATCAATGAAAAATTCAAAGAACTTATTTCAAACATTTATGAGTTCCAATATTATACTAAAGTCTGAATTGTACAAGGGACCTCCTTAGTGAATTGGGAAATATATCTCAAAGGGTGTCTTCCATGAGTAATTATTTTGCTTGCTTATTAATTGGCATTCAATGTTTAATCATTGTTAACATTCATCAAATACTATTTTCTGAATTTCATTTCCTAAAGTTCTTTTTCTTCCTTAATTAGTTTTCATCATTTAAATCACTTTTGGTGGGGAGGATACCATTGTATTTGGGGTAATAACACCATGTTGGTGGCTCTACCGTTACAGTACAGATTGCTGGGGTCTATTTATTTTTAGAATGATGAGAGCTAGATTGGGATAAGTTCGAAAATAGAATTCTCAATCAGCTTGCTGGATTCTGCTTTGGGTAAAAACCACATAAGACTGTTGTGTAGTTACATGATTCGTGATGGATATGGACACCATCTCAAGATCTTTAGATTGGAAGGTAAGCACAATAAATAAGAGAGAGAGGGAGAAAGAAACAGCTCTAACTTTGCAACATCTGGATTCTTTGCCCTACTGCAACACATGGAGAACATGAGCTTCATCTGCATATCAGCTTTAGCAACAATACGAAGAATGGTTGCAGGAACTCGTATGTCTAGTTTAATGAAAAGAAGGACTAAGGGAGACAGCAGTCTTCCAATATCTCAAGGGCTGCCACAAAGAAGAGGGAGTCAAACTATTCTCCAAAGCACCTGAGGCAGGAGAAGAAACAATGGGTGGAAACTAATCAAGGAGAGAAGCAACTTAGAACTAAGGAGAATTTTCCTGACAGTTAGAACAATTAATAAGTGAAACAACTTCCCTCCAGAACTGGAAGTTTCTAAGATGTTGGATAACCATTTGTCTGAAGTGGTGTTGGGTTTCCTGACTAAGCAGGGGGTTGGACTAGAAGACCTCCAATGTCCCTTCCAACTCCATTATTCTATACTAACTTATTCTTAAATTATAGATTGCATACAAGCAACCAATGTTGCTTGTAGACTATTCTGCCTCTAGTTATTATTTCTGGACTATTACTTATTATGTAGATTCAGCAGATACTCAAGGGTGTATTATAATGAACCAGACTATTCTTCTTTGCCAAGGACTTGCAATTAGGATCTTGATCCCTGACAGTTCTGTGACACTTCTTCTTGTTGTGCCATATCCATCATCGGACATTGGCGATCATGTTGGGGATCCTATTTTTATCAGCAGAAAAGCACAGAAAAAAGTGCTGTTGAGTTTTGTCCAAACCGGTCCCTTAGATTTTGAAGCCACAATTTCTTTCTTCTTCTGCCTGGACCTGATTTGCCTTCAATTTTTCCTTGGAGGATTAAGTGAAGTATGGCGTATTTTTCCAGGTGTCTGAAATATTCTAACTTTCGCTTCTTTATGGTTTTGATGATTTTCCCTTGGCTTCCCCAGGAGGCTTATCACCTCCACATTTCTGATTTTGTAACCTGAATTATGCATACTGTATTTTCCTGAAAATAAGACTCTGTCTTATTTTCTTTCTTATTCTTTTGACCCCAGAAATAAGCACTTGGCTTTATTTTCAGGGAGGTCTTATTATTCTTGAGGTGCAGAAGGCAGCAAGCGTGGTCACCTCATGGCTTATTTTGGGGGGAGGGCTTATTTTTTTGGAGAGGGCTTATTTTAGAGCATGCGTCCAAAAGCCCAATAGGGCTCATTATCTGGAAGGGCTTATTTGTGGGGAAACAAGGTAACAGCTGTCTATAAATCCACATTTTAAATGTTTCTAGTCTCTTCAAGTGGCTTTCTATCGGAGACCAACTCTCCACTCCGTAGAGCAGAATAGAAAGTTCTATGACACATACCTTCTAATTCTAAGATCAGGTTTTGAAATGATAACTTGCACACTACTTAAGAGAAGGCAGTTGGGGAGTAATGTACTGAAAGCCCCTCTCCCGGCAAAAGGCATTTGTTAATAGAATTATGCTTCTCAATTTATTATACCAATGTTGTCTTTCTCAGATTAACTATGTTGAATGGTTGTAAAAACAGATGCCTCAATATTAGGGGTAAAAAGTCAGCAGGTTCTGACAGGTTCTGGAGAACCAGTAGTGGACATTTTGAGTTGTTCGGAGAACCAGCAAATACAATCTCTGACTGGCTCCAGACGGGGATGGGAATGGAGATTTTGCAATAGCTTTCCCTCAGGAGTGAGGAGGGAATGGAGATTTTGCAGTATCCTTCCCCTGGAGTGGGGTGAGAATGGGGATTTTGCAATATCCTTCCCCCAGGAGTGGGGAGAGAATGGGGATTTTGCAATATCCTTCCCCCAGGAGTAGGAAGGGAATGGGGATTTTGCAGTATCCTGCAATCCCCACCAAGAGACACCCACAGTACCAGTAGTAAAAAAAAATTGAATTTCACCACTGCTCAATATCTGCAGTGTTCCAGATTGATCAATTTCAGTGCATCATTTTGTTGGAAGAAATATCCATCTGGTTCAGTTTCCAAGTAGTGAGAAAGACACTGGAAACAACATGGAGGCTGATTGGAAAGAAAGTTTATTTATTAGTGAACTGAACCATCAAGTTTTGTGGTTCTGGACAGCTGACAAAATGAAGTTTAGAGTGGGTGGGTTTTTATACCTTCTGGATTCCCTTGGGGGGGGGGGTCATGTAAAGGTCATAGCTGGTTCTATAGACAAAAGAGGAAATGCAAATCCTAGGTTTGCCTTAGCCAATTTTGTCAATCTTTTGTTTGTTGCTTATCTGGAGTTTCTGCCTGACCCAGTCTTTCTGAATGGATTACCAAATCTGCATTTCTAAAAGATGGCCTCCTCAGATTCTGCTTGGGGCTGGGAAACGGCCTGGTTTCTGTCTCCCTTAAGATTTTTTTTTTAATTTCTCCTTTAGGAGAAATGTTTTATCCTGCCTTTTTAATATTCCTCAAAATATTTCCTTCTGGGAGGAGGGGGCTTCCTACAACTTCAACTTGTAGTCATTCTTAATATTATTGTGATGTCAGTGTTCCAAGTATCATGTAGAATTAAATCAGAATCCAAGGCAAAATGATCCTTAAAGTTCCAATTTAATAAATCGGACATCTTAGCACATTTGTGAAATCCCAATTCTGGATGTTACATCAGATTCCCACCCAGTTGAAAGTTCATGATCTTGTCCCCACACCCACAAATCCATCACATGGTCCAATCTTCTGCTTTCACGCTGGCATCTCCACTCAGCTGCTTCCGGTCAGGTGCAGAGGTGCGGAGACAAAAAATGACCTTGGCTTCTAGAAAAGAATGACAACAACACATTCCAAAATTCTACTCCTTTCTATTCCCCCCTCCCAACTACTACACTAATGAAACAGCATAAGAGAGAGTGTGGCAGGCCAAAGATCCTAAAAGGGATATAACTGCAGGCCTGACATGTGATTTATTAGAAGTGCCTTTCAATTTAATATCCCAAAATGAAGCCCAAAATGCCTAATAACCATAGCAGTTTTTTTTAATTATTACTATATATTTTTACTTCTTTTCAGATGACATAAATCTTCCACCCATTTTAAAGTTCTGGATCTCATCACTCTTTTCTCATAAACCACATTTTGTTCCAGAACAAAAGAACATCACAGTGCATGATAAATCTGTAAACAAGACATCAATATTTGAAGCATGCATGCTTTTCCTTTTCTTTATTTCTGAAGTGTCTTTTCTTCAAAATATATTATTTTAAAAAGAAACCATAAAAGTCATAATAGTAGTCAAACAATGACTGTATATTTTACTTATTTATTTAAAGCATGAGTAGGAAGTAGAAGTTTTCTTTCATATTTTCTTCCTTTCTCAAGCAAATCACATTTGGAATAGAGGCATTTATCTTCCCCCAAACACCAGAATAGCTAAAGGCCAAGGACTCTCTGTTTCCTCTTGTGCAGTTTGAAGTTTTCAACTTGCTCAGCTGAATCTGGAAGACATCTAACAAGCCTACAAGCCATGCTAACTATAACACAACCACAAAAGAATACTTTTCTTGGATGCATTCTGCACAACTAACCACATGGATGCACCAATATTATACAAATGGAGAAATGCAAGGTGGACAGAATTTTTCAGCAGTCATTTTCAAGCAGTAAAAAAAAAATAACCAGAATAACAGAGTTAGAAGGGACATTGGAGGTCTCCTAGTCCAGGGACCACCAACCTTTTGAACCTCAGGGACCACTAAATTCATAATTTTAAATTCTGTGGTCCACTAATATGATCTGCCTAATGACAAGCTGGGTGGGTGTGGCTATGCGGTCATGTGACTGTGTGGACATGGCCAACTTGATGTCACTCGCATCAAGGGGTGCCTCACTGGCCTCTACTCGCCCTTCCCTCCCAGCCATTCCTCACCTGGGCTCCTTAGGGTCCCAACAGGAAGCAGTTGTTGGCACTAAGCAGCCATCATGAGAAAGAGTTGGTGAAACAGCAGGCTCAGTTCAAATTGGATCTGACCAAGAAGGAGGCTCAGCAGAAGCACCTCTCTGAGGACTACAAGCATAGGCTTTCCAAGCACAGGGAAGACCTGCAGGAGTGCAAGACCAGGTACTGGCACCTGGAGGCTCAGCAGGCTGAGATGGTCAGCCAGTTCCAGGCCATGATACAGTTCCATTGGAACAAGGCCCTCCGGCACTTTGCCACCAGCTTCCCTCAAGCCTTCACCCAAAGCCCCACACCAGGAGGGTGAAGCAGACCCCAAGTTGAAATTTCTGCCCCCCTCTGCCCCACACAAAAAGACCCCAAAGGGGGAGACTCTCTGCAGCAACGCAAACATTCATTGCACATATCCGACCCTGGGGCCATAGTTTGAGGATTCCTGATTTAGTGCAATATAAAAAATGCAAATAATTTTTCTGTGGACCAACAAAATTTTCTCACAGACCACCGGTGGTCCAAGGACCACCAGTTGATGACTGCTGTTCTAGTCTAACCTCCTACGCAAACAGGAGACCCTATACTATTGGGTTGGACAAAGCCTGTCCAATTTCTTCTTGAAAACACCCAACGATGGAGCAGCCACAATGTCAGAAGGCAACACATTATATTGATTAATTGTTCTCACTGTAATTTCTCCAAATTCTAGTGGAGACTCTAGAAAGATTGCAGGGAAGAGCAACAAAGATGATTAGGGAACTGGAGACTAAAACATATGAAGAATGGTTGCAGGAACTGGGTATGTCTAGTTTAATGAAAAGAAGGACTAGGGGAGACATGATAGCAATGTTCTAATAGTTGCCACAAAGGAGAAGGAGTCAAACTATTCTCCAAAGCACCTGAGGGTAGAACAAGAAGCAATGGGTGGAAACTAATCAAGGAGAGAAGCAACTTAGAACTGAGGATAAATTTCCTGACAGTTAGAACAATGAATCAGTGGAACAACTTGCCTCCAGAAGTTGTGAATGCTCCAACAATGGAAGTTTTTAAGAAGATATTGGATAACCATTTGTCTGAAATGGTATAGAGTTTCCTCTCTAGGCACGGGGTTGTACTAGAAGACCTCCAAGGTCCCTTCCAACTCTTTATTCTATTCTATTCTATTCTATTCCTAACCCAATAAATCATATTAACAAACACCCAATCTCATTACACCAGCATGAACATGTTGCACCAGCTCTGCAAATCCATCATATTACTTAGTTATGATGTTATCTTGCATTCTGGAGTCTAAACAGCCCACTGATAAAAAAATGTTCTTCAACCTGTTTGTGCGGGTGGTTATACTTCTATATCTTCTTCCCAATGGTAGGATCATCAAAGAATTCATAAAAGTTTCTTATTAATATCAGGAATATTTGGGTTTTCACCACATCTGTGTATTGTTATTTAGTTCTATTTAATATAAAATATACAAACATTTCAGGATACATTTGTGGTTTTTTGTTTTTTTAAAGTGCTTACCAAACCTTTTTTGTAACTGTATTGTTACAAAATTGTAACTGAAAATTAGTTGTAGAACTAGCAAAAGATTGGCTGGAAAGCAGAGTCTTCAATAGAATTTGATAGATCAATATGAAAATTTATATTTATGACAAAACTGTTATGCTCCATTGAGTCATAGAAAACTCTTGTTGACATTTCTTCATCATATTATGCAATCCTTTACATTTTCACCAAATCATAGAATGAATACATCAGTTGATTTGATGGATTTCTTGTGATCACAATCAAAATCATTACACACAGCACTTTTTTTTCCAGATAAACTTTATCCCGTTCTGTCCCTTTTGAAATCAATATTGAATTCTTACAAGATATTTTGGTCAAAATCCTATCTGAGTAGTTCCTTAATGTTTTGGATACTAAAGGTTAAAGTAGCTATTTTGAAAATTAACAATAATTCAAGATTGGTAAAAACATTACAAAATTTGCTTGGTTTTCACTATTGGACCCTGTTATTATTTCCTTCCCTCTGCTTGCCCTATACAACCTGTAAATTCCATGCTGTTATAAAGCCACTTTCTTAGTAATAAACCTGAAAAAAATGAAAGAAATGTTTCTTTTGCGATCTGAGCCATCCCCATTTAAAAGAGTAGCTTTATTGCTTTTCATATATCTACAAGAAAGCAATATATAGCACCCACAATTTTTCAACAGCCTATGAAAAACTGTAATTGTGTGTGTGTGCAAGGACAGGGTCGTATATGCAATTGTCTTTTCACTCCCCTCTACAAATGCTAATAGTGGATAATAAAGCTCACACACAATGATATAAATAAGCATCTTAAGAGTCTCCAAAGAGCATAACCGTTTTATAAGATTGTGTTCTGTTCTTTTAGAGCAATTACATTGTGACTTTTATAGGCATTTACTAGATCTGGGAGAGGAGGAGAACTGTTGATATAGTTGTTTCTTATTATTTCTAAGGTCTCACTCCCTTACAAATTTCTATCAAGTTTAATGTTTATCCTCCCTTCCCCAGTAGAAAGTTTGCAAGTCAATAAAAGCAGAAGTCCAGATTCCCAAAGAGAGAACAATACATCTGGGTTACTTATGACAATGAAATAAAATTCCTGTTTCACCTGTAATAGTTCATAGATGCTGAAGAGGTAAGCTGTATCACATATTGTGGTGAGGCTTGATTGTTTGACAATTATGATCCTTGTATCATGAATGGCAGCAGCCAATATAATCCTAAATTGCATTAAAAGAGGGATAGAATCAAGATCACATGAAGTAAAAGTTAATTTACTCACACATATGTGCTGGTCGTTCTCGTTTCTATAGGGCAGTGGCGGTGCTCATCTCCGTTTCAAAGCTGAAGAGCCAGCACTGTCCAAAGACGTCTCCATGGTCATGTGGCCGGCATGACTAAACACCGAAGGCGCATGAAACGCTGTTATCTTCCCACCAAAGGTGGTTCCTATTTTTCTACTTGTATTTTTACGTGCTTTCGAACTGCTAGGTAGGCAGAAGCTGGGACAAGTAACGGGAGCTCACTCCATTAAGTGGCACTACGGATTCGAAATGCCGAACTGCTGACCTTTCTGATAGACAAGCTCAGTGTCTTAGCCACTGAGCACTCATTACATCAATTATTAGTTGCCAACTCTGAAGCCATCTTGTGCCGCCTCATAGTTGCCATGAAGCCTGAGAGAGGAAGGGAAGGGGGAAGTAGATAGCCCAACTAACCTGTCAAAATAAAAAGTTTTCCTGTGGGAACCAAGGTAATTGTGACAGATGGCTGCTTCTTCTTCTTCTTCTTCTTCTTCTTCTTCTTCTTCTTCTTCTTCTTCTTCTTCTTCTTCTTCTTCTTCTTCTTCTCCTCCTCCTCCTCCTCCTCCTCCTCCTCCTCCTCCTCCTCCTCCTCCATTAATCACTTATCCATGCTATTTACAAAATATGCAAGAAATACTTCTAACTCAACCATAGCCTGCTTTTCATTCTTAAACACACTTGTGTTTGGTATAGAGTTGTGGGTCACGATTACATGGAAATCTACAAGGACCATCCACATGGATGGTTGTTTAAAGGTGACCACAGAGCTAGAGAGAGTTGACATTCCCCATTAGTTCTTTTTATAAGCAGCATCCTGAATGGGTTTATCAAATCCCATATTTCTCTACCAGACATCATAGCAAAATAACCTAGAGAGACAGCTAACATTTTAGGCCTGCATTTAATGTTGCATTCAATTTTCCACTAATCCATCTTAGCTGCACCAATGCTTTATGGAGGAAGGAGGCAGGAAGTGACAAATGTTGTAGGACAAAGCAAGACCATAGGCCTTGTCCTAAAATGTTGAGAATTATGTGTTAAGGTAGACCAAAGAGTCACCCAAATTAATGGCTATGCTATAAACCAGATTTTGAATTTTTAACCTGAGATTTAATTTATGGCAGCCTCCGTTTCCTGCCTTCCTACTTACACATGCCCAGGAACAGATGCTGGATTATTGACTCTCAGGGAAATTATTAGCCACAGGACAGTGCTAAAATTCATTTTCATTGCCCCCAGTCTTACTCTTTATTTTTAGTGGTACATGCAATGTTACAAAAAATACAAAGCATTTATAATGCAATGTAGTAGATAGGAACCAGTTAGTCCAAATTCCTGGACTGCAGAGATCATGACTGATGGGAAGGCGAAAAGAGAGCATTAGAAAAGATAAAAATGCTTTGCTTCCAAAGGATTCTTAAGATTTCAGGAAAAGAGAATGTATTGTTTGTTGTTTTTATTTATGTTTATTTCTTGCTATCTTCTGAATGACCTGGTTGGCAATAGATTCTCAGGGAGGAAATCTATCTATTTCATCACTAGGAGTTGCAAATGACTTGATGGTACAGAATCAATCAATTGACTTTTATTTATTTATTGGATTTATATGACTTCCCATCTCTGTGCATCTTACAATATTTAAAACAATGCAAAAAAAACACATTAATATAGTATAATACCATAAAGCACAACAACTCATATAGCAGCCAGACGTAGCAGACAGGGCTTGCAAAGATTAATGAAGCCGCTTAGTAAACAGGAAAGATGAATGTCCAACAGGGAACCTCTTCTGTGAATGTAGAACATGGAGACTCACACAAACAATCCTCTCTTAGATCAGCAGGGAAGGCATTTTCGAAAATGTTTCCATCGCTGAAGTTAGAAAACCTGTAAAAATGCAGTTCTGTTCTGATCTAGGCTTCCCCAGAAGCACGAAGCCGAGTCCTCGTCCCAATAAACCCTTTTTATCTTTCAAAGGCCACAAGACTTGGCAAGAATGCCGGAATGAACTAATTGTCTCCTGCAAACACTCCTCCCCTTTTGCTCCTCTTTTATTTCCTATGGGAGGGGCCATTCACTGTCCACCTGCAGACTTACACCCAAGTCAACCCTTGTTCTTTAGCTGTTCCCTTCATCTGGCAACTCAGCGCATTCACACACTGGGAACAGGCTCCAGCTGTTCATCTGCCTCACTGATGTCTGATTCCGAAGGCAGCTGATAACTGTCAGTTGGCCCTGGCCCCATCTCTGCCTCCAAGACAGAGCCCTCATCAGAGCCTTCCCCAGACTCCAGGACTGACCCATGTTCCTACCCAACCTCCTCACTCTCTGAATCCACTCCGCTGACCACTGGCAGGCCATAACACGTTCTTTTATTAGGCTTTTAATTATGACTTTTAAAATAA